>NC_091951.1:284682688-284982688 GCF_031021105.1 Erythrolamprus reginae | reverse complement strand
AATACATTTGTACAAACAGTCACAATTTTTCTAATTAGTAAACATTAAACAACAGCAAGAATAAAAATCAGTTAAACATGTTTATTGCACAGATGAAAACTGCCAAACTATTAAGATATTTATAAGAGCAAGTCTTTGAAAATGCCCTAATCACTCCTACAATTTTTAAAAGCTTAGTATATTGTGACTTATTGGTTTAGGAACCCTAGTGGTGCAGTAGTTAGAATGCATAATTGCAGGCAAACTCTACTACAGCCTGGAGTTCGATCCTAATGGGGCTCGAGGGTGATTCAGCCTTCTATCCTCCCAAAGTTGGTAAAATGCTTTTGCTATTATGTTACTACTCTTTAAAAATAAGAGTTTCACAGCCCATTTTTTTCTCTAAAAGGGGGCGTTTGCCCAGGTTCGCCTGGTGCACCAGTTGCGGCCCTATTTGGACCGGGGGTCACTGTTCACAGTCACTCATGCCCTCATCACCTTGAGGTTCGACTACTGTAATGCTCTCTACATGGGGCTACCTTTGAAAAGTGTTCGGAAACTTCAGATCGTGCAGAATGCAGCTGCGAGAGCAATCATGGGCTTCCCAAGATATGCCCATGTTACACCAACACTCCGCAGTCTGCATTGGTTGCCGATCAATTTCCGGGCACAATTCAAAGTGTTGGTTATGACCTATAAAGCCCTTCATGGCATCGGACCAGAATACCTCCGGGACCGCCTTCTGCCGCACGAATCCCAGTGACCGGTTAGGTCCCACAGAATTGGCCTTCTCCGGGTCCCAACAACTAAACAATGTCGTTTGGCGGGACCCAGGAGAAGAGCCTTCTCTGTGGCAGCCCCGACCCTCTGAAACCAGCTCCCCCCAGAGATTAGAACTGCCCCCACCCTCCTTGCCTTTCGTAAAGTTCTTAAGACCCATCTCTGCCGTCAGGCATGGAGGAACTGACACATATCCCCCGGCCTATACAGTTTATACATGGAATGTTTGTGTGTTTGTTTGTTTTTAATAATGGGGTTTTTAGTGTTTCTAATTAATAATAATAATAATAATAATAATAATAATAATAATAAGTATATTGTGACTTATTGGTTTAGGAACCCTAGTGGTGCAGTAGTTAGAATGCATAATTGCAGGCAAACTCTGCCTACAGCCTGGAGTTCGATCCTAATGGGGCTCGAGGGTGATTCAGCCTTCCATCCTCCCAAAGTTGGTAAAATGCTTTTGCTATTATGTTGCTACTCTTTAAAAATAAGAGTTTCACAGCCCATTTTTTTCTCTAAAAGCCATGTTGTTTAAGAATGCGGAGTTTTAAATTCAACACTGTATGGGAAGCACAAATCAAAGTAGACTGTGGGAGATACTGGAGTGGGACAAGTTCAAAGAGACCAAGGATGGCACTTACTTTAAAATTATTTTCACTTACTTGATTATGCAGAATAAATGCAACATGATTCCATCTGCAGACTGGAGGGATCCCTATGTAAAGTGGCTTCTTCCACTTCATCCGAGCTATATGACATATCATAAATATTTTAAATATTAATAGTAGTAATGCAACTTCATTGGCAAGACTGTATAAAATGTTTTGTAACAGATTACATAGTTACGGTCAATATTCTAAATGTGAAAAATTACTAAATATGCAACGGTTTTTATATAATAGCAAGATATATTACAGAAAGAACTCTAATTTCAAAAGCTCTGAAAAAGCTATATAAAAACACAAATCTAATTATTCCACTGACTAGTAAGAACAAAGGCAAATAAAAATGCACACCCTTTTAAAGAGATTGTTTTCCATGTTTTATAGAAGCTTATTAATTAATTCAACATTGCTAAAAGCAATCCACTATCTCAAATCAAAGATATAATGCAACAATATTGGAGTCTGAGAGGTTAATGTGAAACAAGAAGAAAAAGAAAAAGGAGTGAAGAACAGATAATGCAATCAAATGACAGAAGATCAGTACAATGAATTTGAAATCAATGCATGTTATCTTTCAGTTGTCATTTCTTTCAAAATGCTGTATCTAAGCTAATCAACAGGAATTACTAAATGGAATGTACTTATGATTGCGTAGACATAATTGTCTTCCTGTTGTATTTAATCCAAACCTAACTGAACTTGAAGATGGGTTGCCAGGTTTATAAGTCTCACAGTGTGGGGCAGAGATGTCTAACCTTGGCAACTTTAAGACTTGTGGACTTCAATTCTCAGAATTCCCTAGCCAGCCAAAATTGGGCATCCTTGGTGCAGGCAGGGAAGGGACAGATTCAGGGGTGGGCTACCAATTTTAGTCCTACTGGAACATGCCGAGAGTGTGCCCCTGTGTGTGTCCAGTGCGCCCATGGCATGTGCCCATGCTCTGCATGTGATTCGGCTTTTGCGTGTGTGCAGAAGCCAAATCTCGAGCGAAGATGTCGTTCATGCATGATTTCTGGGTTTTTTGCTTCTGTGCATGTGTGGAAGCAAACCCCCCCCCCAGAAATTGGAGACAAGAGCTGCCGGCAAAATAAAGTAAGAGCCACCCTGCCGCACCGTCCCCAAGCCCGCTGCTCCCCATTTGTCTGCCGCACCACCAGCCACCACCATGCCCCACACTCCCTGCACCGGCATGAATGATGGGCGCTGCCAGCTCCCATCCGCCTGCCGTGCTGCCTGCTGCCGCCAAGCCGCCCCCTGCTCCCTGCACTGGCATGAGTGATTGGAGCTGCCAGTTCCAGCCACCCACTGTGTTGCCAGCCACCCCCTGATGCCACCCCCACCCCCTGATGCTGCCATGAGCGGTCTGCCCACTCCACCGCACCACGTCTCTTACCTTCAATCTCCTGTTCGATGGGCCATGGCGCAGGGAGCAGGCAGGGCAGCCCCGAGCTCTCTGCTCTCCCATGTGCACTGAGAGATGCCTGCGGCACGAAATAGCAGAGAGCAGGCCACATGGCTGGAGATCAGGCGGGTGGCTGTTGCTTGCTGGCCCCAGCTACTGCTCTAGGTGTCCCTGTGAGATTTGGCTGCTGCGCATGTGCAGCAGCCAAAATCTTGCATTGACGTCCTTGCGGCAGTGAGATTTGGGTAAAAATTGCCATTTCTGGTAATTTTTACCAGAATCATGCTGGCTGCACATGCATGGCGAATTCATGCCTAGTGGCAACGGAGCGGATCTACTCACTCCATTGCTGCTGCTAGAAGGTGCTCCTGCCATTCTGGGTAGTAGCCCACCCCTGGGCAGATTCCTCTTACCTACCGCTACCGGTGCACTGCATGTGCAGCTTGAATCTTCTTGCATGTATGTCTGTGTTCCCAGCATGATTTTGCTTTTGTACATGTGCAGGAAGCAAAAACATGCCAAAATCATGCGCATGCACATGAGATTTCAGCAATCACTGAAATCTCACATGCACGAGCGTCCCCTCACAAGATTTGGTTTCTGCATATGCGCCGAAGCAAAAAATATGGGAAATTAAAGAAAAAACATTGAGGCGCCCAAAGGACTGGCACCAGAACATTTGTGCTCAAATTGCTCAATCTTGCATCCGCTACAGGTGTGCAGTCACCTACTGTACCAGTAGCAACTCATTTCTGGTGAAGGGTTATTCCATGGATTCATGATTTCCATTGCCTGTACTTGAACTTTTTTCCAGAAGTGGTATTCAGCAGGTTCTGATCAGTTCTGGAGGACCAGGGTGGCGCAGCAGGTAGAGTGCTGTACTGCAGGCCACTGAAGCTGACTGTAGATCTGCAGGTCAGCGGTTCAGATCTCATCACCGGCTCAAGGTTGACTCAGCCTTCCATCCTTATGAGGTGGTTAAAATGAGGACCCGGATTGTGGAGGCAATACGAAGGCTCTGTTAAAAAGTACTATTGCTAACATGTTGTAAGCCGCCCTGAGTCTAAGGAGAAGGGCGGCATAAAAATCAAATAAATAAATAAATAAACTGGTAGTGGAAATTTTGAGAAGTTCAGGGAACCGGTAAATACTCTGACTGGTCCCACCCTCATATATTCTCTGCCTCCCAAGCCCCAGCTGATTGGGAAGAAAAGGGGATTTTGCAGTAACCTTCTCCTGGAGTGGTGAGGGAGTGGAGATTTTACAGTATCCTTCCCCTGCCATGACAACCAAGCCATGCTCACAGAACCGGTAGTAAAAAATTTTGAATTCCACCATTGCTTTTCCCCTTTTTATTTTGTGAACCTCTTCTATATCAAGAATGTCTAAAATTCACACTAAATTGGAGCCAGACCTTTTCTACTGACGTTTTGCTTTCATTTTAAGTTCTTATTGTGCTGCTTTCATTGTTTCCTTTTAAAAGAAAATGTTATTAAAAGTTTTGAGCAGATCGGTAAAGGTAGGAGAAACTAAAAGAAAAAAGAGTAGAAATGCAAGAAAGGAAAAAGAAAAGAATACAACCCTCTTTTTCCTCCACAATAGAGTGACTTTTAACCCCTTTCATTATAAGTATAAACAATTCCATCAACTCTTCACCTCCTCTTCCCTAACTGATATTGAATTCTTCATCCCACAACCCATCACTTAGCAATATAAATCAAATAAGTAATGTCCTCCTTAGTCTAGTTATCAGCAAATAGAGCTCTAGAATTTTAGCATTAGTTAACATATATACGTATAACTCAACAGTACACATTTCAACTCCTATCTCTGAAATAAAATCCTATTTAGAAGGCATGAAATGGTCCCATCCAAATTTTTACTTGACCAAAGGTCCATTTTTCCTTTACAAATGCAATCTCCACTACATAAAATTTTTTCCATTCCATCTCTCTCTCTCTCTCCACCTCACGACCGCATTCCAAATAGTAACTCATTCTATTAAAATATTTATTCTGTACCTCCTCTTTAATCTATAAACACATTAACATTTTACAAATTTAAAGTAATCCCGGGTTCCTAATATAAACAAGAGACTGACATTTAATATAAGAAAGAGAAATACTTTCTCCTTTAAAAAGACAAGTTCCCCAAACTTCCTTACTCCGAAGAATAATAATAAGCAATTGAATGCAAAGTCAGTTTAAGTATTGTAAGGTTAAGCCTGCATAAAGTAACTACAGGTGAAAAGACTTTTACACCATTTTAAATGTTAATAAATGTACACGCGTGGCATTTTTTCCAAGTAAGGCATCAATACATCCAAAAAGAGACACCTAGAATAACAACATATCACATTTTATCCCTGATCAAACAGGCTTTGCAGTCCTTCCTTCCCCTGTACAGAACAATCTTTCTCTGTAATCCCTTGAAATGATTGTTGATCCTTGTTACAAATTTCTTACAAATTTCTTTAGCACTTTAAACAAAGTGCTCTTTTATGACTCCAACAACAAGAAATATAATTTCTTCTCTGTGATTTTGAGTTCATTTTTAATTTATAAAACTGCACTCAGTTATATCTGGTGGCAAATTCACCTTTTATGCTGCATATCTTGTTTTTTTTTAACATCCTCTGGGAAGGGATTCTTTTCAAAAAGACACCACATAGCTGACATTAATTGAATTAAATTTGTGACACAGGCTCTGATACAATTCCTCAAAGATATCCCTGAATGCCATTTTAAATTCTTTGTCTTGTTATGTCTACAATATAAAAATCAACGTATCCTTCTCACAACATACCTTTATTCCAGTGGTGGGTTTCAATTTTTTTTTACTGCTGGTTCCGAGGCTGTGGCTTGGTGGATATGGTGTGGCTTGGTGGGTGTGGCTTGGTTGGCGTGGCAGCCAGGGAAAGAATACTGCAAAATCCCCATTTCCTCCCGATTAGCTGGGAGTTGGGAGGCAGAGAATAGATGGGGATGGGGCCAGTCAGAGGTGGTATTTACTGGTTCTACGAACTACTCAAAACTTATGCTACTGGTTCTCCAGAACTGATTAGAACCTCCTGAAACCCACCTTTGCTTTACTTCTATAAAATATATATTAAGAGTCAAACTCCTTTTGAAGTTTTCTGAACTTCTAAAACTTTTTGTAGCCAACAGTTTGTCTTGCTTTCTGCTGTTTAACTAAAATTCTTAACTTAACTAAAATATAATATGGATTATAAAAATAAATGTTCAAATTGTTAACTTGAGGATTGAGGGCTCTCCTGTAATATTTCCAGCCTTGTCACTTTGTTACTTTTTTGCGTCAGTGAATAAGCTGTATTTCCAAAAACAGCAAGGGGAAATGCACTAAACTTTTAAAGGCTCAATTTGTGACCTGAGGAATTTGGCAAATACTCTCATCCCAAGAGCACTGCCTTGCTGTTTCTTCATGAGCAAAAGGAACAGCTGTAATGAGAAACAGTTTGGGTAATCTTGCGTCACTTTAGTTTATCCAGAGAGAATAGTACCGTAGGTGCAGATCTACTCATCTAGTCTGATGCTGAAACATCAGTTCCACTTTTCTGTAGAATTATCTCCAATATAGTGTCTTCCCCAAAAGTGTCCACCTACAATTGTTTCTGCATAAAACTTCAAATCTCAACCAACAAAATGCTCCCTTACATATTGGCAAAACAGAAACAGAATATACAAACATGGAGGACACAACCTTGTAGACGACCCCTCACTCTGTTAAGGACCTTGGAGTACTTATATATAATGACCTAAGTGCCAGAGCCCACTGTAACAACATTGCCAAAAGGCACTAAGAGTTGTTAATCTAATCTTGCATAGCTTCTTCTCTGGCAATATTTACACTGCTAACCAGAGCATACAAAATATTTACTAGACCAATTCTCGAATACAGCTCACCTGTCTGGAACCCGTACTGCATATCACACATTAATACAATTGAAAGAGTCCAGAAATATTTCACAAGAAGAGTCTTCCACTCCTTCACTCACTACAGAATACCTTATTCCACCAGACTTGAAATTTTGGGCTTAGATAGCTTAACATTGCTTTTGTTATGATCTAAATGTGGTTCATAAAATCATCTGCCACAATGTCCTACCGGTCAATGAATACTTCAGCTTCAACCGCAACAATTCATGAGTACAGAAAAAATTCAAACTCAATGTAAACCTCTCGAAACTTGATTGCAGAAAATACGACTTCAGCAGCAGAGTGATCAATGCCTGGAATGCACTACCCAACTCTGTGGTTTCTTCCCCAAACCCCCCAAAATTTAACCTTAGACTGTCTACAGTCGATCTCACTGAATTCCTAAGAGGTGCCTACCATCCCTGTCTTACTGTTCAAATTTTCCTTTACCTACTTTGCTTTTGTTTATGTTTATACCAATATCTGCTATTCTGTACATGTTTTGACAAATAAATATAAAAAAATAAGAATAGAGCTGGAAGGGACCTTGGAGATATTCTAGTCCAGCCCCCTACTTGTTGTGGTTCAGCCTGAGGCTGCTCAGGGACCAGCTATGTCTCTGCTGGCTCCATGCCCGGAGGAGGAGGACAGCGAAGAGGAGGGGGCTGAGCAGTCGGACGGGGGAGGGGAAAGTCAGGAATGGGACGAAGGAGAACAGCATGAGAGCCCTGGGGGGGGGGCTCTCCCCAGCCAGTAGCTTGGAGTCATTAGGGGATGAAGCACAAGCCGTCATTGACTTGCGACAGAGACGTTCAGATCAAAGAAAGGAGCAATTAAAGAAGTATTATCAGCACTGAATTAGGAACAGCTGGGCTTGGGTGTGGTCTTCCTTAGCAGGGTTTAAAAGGCAGGCAAGCCCTTGAAGCCATGTGGAGTGTTATCAGTTTGGAGTTGCGTTATCCTGTCTTGTTTCTTGGTGTCTCTGTTCCTGGCTTGTGGCCCAGCAGTTTGGAAGACCCATGGGAGGTATAGGTCTGCTATCTACAGCCTCGTCTTGGCAGCAAGAATCCTGTATTGCCTTCATGGATATATTTGAAGATACAGCGTTTTCCTGTTTGTAAGGACATTTTCTGTTACCTGTGTTTTTCTTGAATTTTATAAACTGCCTTTGCCTTTTACCGTTGTGTCTGGCTTCTCTTTTTGGGTTGGTCTTGGCTTCCGGAGTGGCCCAGACAGAACACTACTCAAGCAGGAAAATCTGTATCATCTCAGACAAGCGACTGCCCAATCTCTTCTTAAAAACTTCCAGTGATGGAGCACCCACGATTTCTGAAGTCAAGCTGCCTAATTGTCTTCACTGTTAGGAAGTTCCTCCTTAACTCCAGGTTGTTTCTCTCTTTGATCAGTTTCCAAGCATTATTTCTTGTCCTGCCTTTTGGTGCTTTGGAGAATAATTTGACCCCCTCTTTTTTGCGGCAGCCCCTCAAATATTGAAATAGTGTGATCATATCACCCCTAGCTCCTCTTTTCTTTAGACTAGCCATACGCAAAACCTGCAGCCCTTCTTCATATGATTTGTCTCCAGGTCATTAATCATCTTAGTTGCTCTTTTCTGAACAGTTTAAAAATTAATTAGTTGGCCAGCTAGATGAAAATGCTTTCCACCACACACTGAAAATCACTGCAAAATTTAAAATAGGTAATAGACTTTCAGGAGTTATAGATTACCTATTTTAAATTTTGCAGTAATTTTCATAATTTCCAAACAGTTTATTTAAAGCTGGAAAGTTATTCTCCAGTACATTTCTAAAGTGATAGGGAATATTCCAAGCTACAAATTGGTAAAAGACAATACAGCCTGTAAATATTTCTTGTGCCTTTATTATATTTTTACTATAGGTGATTGGTTTAAAAGCAAAAATAGCCAATTATATATATACATTTTATTTTGGTGAACAATGAAGAATGAACAGCTGCTAACATTTTTTAAAAGATGAAACATTCAAAACAAAATAATATTCCTCTGAATTTAAGGGGACAATATCAGATTTATTTTGCAGACTGTTTTTGTGGAGGCAGCAGTTTTGATGTTAATAAAGTGTGAACAAAATGTAAAATGTTCAGAGAGAAAATTTTAGTATAAAGGATAACCATTCAGATTTGATGAGCAGAAATTAATATTTGATAGGACCTTAAAGCTTAGTTTTTATTCAAAAATATTTCAAAATAATAACTTCTCAATAAAAATTTCAAACAGAATATTTATTCATTTCTCTCCCCTACTCACCTAAACTTAATTTCATAATATCATTCTTTGAAATGATTTTGCCATCTCTGAACTCAAAAGTTCCTCCAAACAGATAAATGTCCTATAATGGAAGAACAACGGCAGATATTACCATACTAATTTATTTTGCACTCAACATTTTGTTCTTCATTGTTTTTCTTCTTGAGCGAGACCATCATAATGATTTTTTAAAAGATGGGTCCCTCAATTGATCATCAATAGTACATGGAAATATGGCAAACATCTCTAAAAATAAAACTCTTTTCAATCTTGAAAATGTTCAGAAGAAATCCCATTATTATGGGTAATTATTTGTCCATTTTGCTTTGCAAAGGAGTTACCTCCTAATACTTGTTCCTATGTTAATATAAAAGAGTGGTTTTCCTAAATTACATACATATTGCTCAAGGGATACCAAGATTGCTTCCAGTTGTTGATGTCTGGGAGTCTTGTCTTGCCCTGCACACCTTACTGAAGCTCTGGGGATACACGTGGACTTATTATTGCTGGTTGCCTTGGAAATGGCCAATGTCTGCTAATTAGCAATCTGTTTAAAACAAGCTGGATTGGAATGCAGCCAATTCCCCTGCCTATCTCTCCACCTCACATTTCAAAGGACTCCAAATGATAGGTGTGATCTGCTAAACCACAGAGGCTTCCTTTAACTCTCAATAACAGGATTGAATAACACATTGTACAACTCTAAGCAAACTCTTTGGCGCATAGGATAGAGTGGGAGGTGGAAAGAATGGATAAGAGGCAACTTGTATTTTGTTATTGAAGTCTTCCCATCATTCCCTGTCGTTTCAAGCTAAGGGACTTTCTAGGATGATGACCAAGCCATGAGGGCAGAATCTAGATCCCTGCCAGCTTCCTGACCCTAATATTCAGATGGGAATATTCAACCAGATACCAGGTGATTATACACTTTCTACTTCTGCCTGTCAAATAGAAGCTCAGGGTTCTCCACCTTGTGGATCAACAAGATCTTGCAATTGTTTTTTTTTTGCTTTTTGAGAATGCTGCAAGAAACGCTCAGTGGATAATTTCTGAAATGTATCTGTCAGTGATAGGTTGATGGAAAACATCACTGACACAGTAGATGTCAGTGGTGGGCGATGAATAAGAATGCAAAAAGATTTTGTCCTTATCGCCTAGTATTTCCGTCAACCCTTTCAAAGCAGGTAAATTTGGCAAATAAGAACAACTTGGATATCTGGAAAAGATGATGTTGCTAGCAGTGTATTATATTAATACTCCATAATAGTATTCTGCAACAATTTTCTCCTCCTACATGTTTGCAGGGATTGATAGACATTCCACCACAAATTTCCTGAAAATTCTCTTGATAGTGGGAAGCATTGGAAAATATAACAAACAGATTAAGTTCTTGAATGGCATGATGTACATAGTATTTTATCCAGCTGCAAAAGCAAAATAGATACCTAATTCAAAGAAAAATTATTGTGAACTATGAGACCTAAACCTCATTGCTCTCTTAATTTCAACAAACTTCTTCCTATCCTAAAATAATATTAGATAGATTATTTGCAGAACTTGTTCAAAAAAGTTAATTATGTAATTGGATATAGCGGTGATGGCGAACCTTTTTTTCCTCGGGTGCCGAAAGAGCGTGCACGTATGCTATCGTGCATACATAAGTGCCCACACCCATAATTCAATGCCCGGGGAGGGTGGAAACAGCTTCCTCCACCTCTCCAGGAGGCCAGAAACGGCCTGTTTCCCAACTTCTAGTGGTCCCAGTAGGCTTGTATTTCACTCTCCCTAGGCTCCAACGGCTGCCCTGAAGCCAGGGGAAGGCAGAAACTATCTCCCCCATTGCCCCAGAAGCTCTCTGGAAGCAAAAAACACCCTTCCAGGGCCTCTGTGTGAGCCAAAAATCAGCTGGCTGACATACACATGCACATTGGAACTGAGCTAAGGCAATGGCTCGTGTGCCAGCAGATATGGCTCTGCGTGCCACCTGTGGTACCTTTGCCATAGGTTCGCCATCACTGGAATAAAGGGTTTCTGATTTTTGTTTTTGTTTTTAGCTTGTTGTCCCTGTTCACATGCCTCCCTCACATGGCTTACAATAGCAATTGATCTCCAATTATTTAGCAATAATATCAACAAAAAGGATCTATGTTCTTTTTTTCCAAGTAGAAATGTTCTTTTTTTGCAACCTAAAGATAAGGGAATGAGAAAGGGAAGAAGGGAGGAGGCTTTTGCAGTTCTCTGGGCAAGAAGTAGGAATAAAAGGGAAACGTATTTCACCTAACCCAGGACAGAGGGATTGTGCATAATAGTGACCGGCAGCTGGGGGTAGAGGGAGCATGGTAGACACTATAGCCAGTGGTGGGTTCCTACTGGTATACCCCCAGAGCTCCATTCTGGTAGCATCCTGCGGATTGCACAATTTGTGCACAAGGGCTCCGCTGCTTTCTTTGCCAGTCCGTCACATGGTGCCATCTATTTTTTTTGAATTTTTGAGTTTATTTTGCTTCCTGTGCATGTGCAAAAGCAAGAGCTCGTGAGAGGATGCTCACATGTGTGCAATTTTCACAATTTTTTGCTTCCACGCATGTGCAGAAGTAAAATTTCAGGGAAATCACATGTGCAAGCATCCCCTCATGAGATTTTGGTGCTTTTTTGCTCCCTGAGCATGCGCAGAAGCAAAATTTCACGAGATGACACATGCGAAACATTGCGATGCGCACGGAGAAAGGAAGAACCGCCGCTTACTACAGCCAATCAGTGGCTGCTATTAGAAGAGACCAAAGTACTAGAGACCATCCATTCTCAAGCATTGAAGATGGGTCAAGTTCGGGAATAATATTTTTGTTTTAGCTGGGAGACATGGCCGTGGGGTGTAATGCCACCTAGCGGGGCCCAGGGGAAGAGCCTTCTCTGTGGTGGCCCCAGCCCTCTGGAATCAACTCCCCCCAGAGATTAGGACTGCCCCCACCCTCCTTGCCTTTTGTAAGCTCCTGAAAACCCACCTATGTCGCCAGGCATGGGGAAATTGATATACCCCTTAGCTATTGTGATATATGTATGGTCTATTTGAGTTGTATGATTATTTTTACTAAAAGGGTTTTAAATATTGTTTTTAATATTGGATTTGTACTCTGTATATTGTCTGTTGAGAGCCGCTCTGGGTTTTCGGAGAGGGGCAGCATACAAATCTAATTAATAATAATAATAATAATAATAATAATAATAATAATAATAATAATCATCATCATCATCATCATCACAGGCTGTATTTACCAAGGAAAATAGGCGGCAGAGGACTTTTGCAAGTGAAGCAGACAGTGGAAGAAGAGAAGCGTGCATTAGCTGACTATGTGAAGGAAAGCAAAGATGGACGTCAACAATAGGAAGCTTCTCAAGGTGAAGCAAACTAAGGTGAAGCAGTACAGAAAAACTGTAACTCAATGTCGTATGGACAGTTGGCAGACAAAGCATTGCATGGCCAGTTCTTGGAGAAGATTGAAGGCAAAGTGGATAAAGAAAAGACCTGGTCATGACTTACAAGTGGAACACTCAAAAAGGAGACAGAAGGACTAATACTGGCGGCACAAGAACAGGCCATTAGAACAAATGCTGTCAAAGCCAGAATTGAAAAATCAACAGACGATCCAAGTGCAGACTCTGTAAAGAAACAGATGAAACAATCGATCACATACTCAGCTGCTGCAAAAAGATCGCACAGACTGACTACAACCATAGACAAGATGCTGAGGCACAGATGATCCACTGGAATTTGTGCCGGAACTACCATTTCCCAGTGGCAAAGAACTGGTGGGATCATAAGCCCGAAAAAGTGGTCGAAAATGAGCAAGCAAAACTACTGTGGGACTTCCGACTTCAGACTGACCGAATTCTGAAGCATAACACACCAGACATCCTGATTGTGGAAAAAAAGGAAGTATGGATCATCGACATCGCAATCCCAGGGGACAGCAGAATTGAGGAGAAGCAGCTAGAGAAATTAGTGAAATACGAAGATCTAAAAATCGAGCTGCAACGACTCTGGCATAAGCCAGTGAAAGTGGTCCCAGTGGTACTTGGCACGCTGGGCGCAGTGGCAAAGGATCTCAGCGGACATTTGAAAACCATCGGAATTGACAAAATCTCCATCTGTCAATTGCAAAAGGCCACTTTACTGGGATCGGCAAACATAATTCGCCACTACATCACGCAGTCCTAGGTGCTTGGGAAGTGCCCGACTGGTGATGAAATACGAAATCCAGCATAGTGATCTTGTTTGCTGTTTTGTATAATAATAATAATAATAATAATAATAATAATAATAATAATAATAATAATAATAATAATAATTTGCAATAATAGGGAGGAAGTGGGCTTTACTGGCAATGGGCCAAGCAGTAAGTGCATATCGACGGCTCCCGTCGACTAAACAATGTCATTTGGCGGGACCCAGGAGAAGAGCCTTCTCTGTGGCGGCCCCGACCCTCTGGAACCAGCTCCCCCCAGATATCAGAGTTGCCCCCACCCTCCTTGCCTTTCCCAAGATCCTTAAAACCCACCTCTGTCGTCAGGCATGGGGGAATTGAATTTTTTTTTCTCCTTTCCCCCTAGGCTTATAGAATTTATACATGGTATGCGTGTTTGTATGATTGGTCTCTTGAATTGGGGTTTTTTAGATTATTTTTAATATTACATTTGTTTACATTGTATTCATTATTGTTGTTAGCCGCCCTGAGTCTTCGGAGAGGGGCGGCATACAAATGTAATAAATAAATAAATAAATAAATAAATAAATAAATAAATAAATAAATAAATAAATAAATAAATAAATAAATAAATAAATAAATAAATAAATAAATAAATAAATAAATAAATAAATAAATAAATCTTTGCAGTCAAGGTTCTCAAATCCAACGGATGTAAAAGCAGATGAATTTGTAACAGGAGAGTAAAATGCTCAGTTGTTTACCTTATCACTATGTGCTGTAAATGTATGATGGGATCTTCCGAAAGGCTTTTCTCCCTTTATTTCACACCTTTGCCACGTTAAAGATACTTTGGGGGAAGAAGAAAAAACAACATAAAAACATCTTTCCATTTGCTTTTGTTCTGCAGTGTCTGGAAATGGCACCATCCCAATCCTTTGACATTTACATCCATTTTCTTTAACTCATAAAAGTGTATTAATTCACCAAGCTGTCTAAAGAATGGATCCTTTGATGTAATTCCAGTTTTCTCTCTCTCTCCTCACAATACTTATGCTGCACTATCTTTAACTCTACCCCTACATCGCCTGCAGTGGAAAATTGCAAGAGAAAAAACCAGCAACCCCATCAGTACAGACATTATTAATGGAGCCTGTTTTGCATATTTAGATAAATTTAAACGGTCATAATCTCTCTCGTAAATGTAGCGCAATATTTAAAAACTCAAGCATGGCCAAATCAGACTTTCAAAATTCTGGTGAAGATTTCACATCCCTCTTAGAGTTAAGTTCTATGGAAGCATATTCCTAAATTCCTGGATAAGGCCAGCAAAGGAGTTGAGAGTAAGGAGGCTTTAGCGCTAAGGCTACATATACCCTACACAACACAGCAACATGCAGTCAGTCAGTTTGCCAGTTTTTTTCAGAATCCCACCAACCAATGGCATTGTGGGGGTTGGTGGGGGTCATAGTTCCCTGTAAGCTGAGCAGTGAGCAATTGCTCACTTAAAAATCATCATCAACTCAGAGTTTTCCAAACCTGCCCAGAAGCCGAGAGGGAAAGAGTGAGAGGGAAGGAGAGAGAGAGGAAGAGAGGAAGAGAGAGAAACAGATAGAAAAAAGAGAGGAAGGAAAAGAGAAAGAAAAAGAATGGGAGTAAGGAAGAGAGAAAGAAAATCAAAATCTAGTTTGAAACTAGCTCAACTATTTAAGTGGCATTTTGATATTGATAGAATTGCCCTATTATGAGCTCACTGTTATAGACACACAGTACAGTATTTTATTTTGAAATTCTCTGAGGCAAAACAGGGTGGGTTTTTTATTTATTTGTTTGTTTGTTTGTTTGTTTGTTTGTTTGTTTATTTATTTATTATTTCTGTGCCGCCCAGTCCCGAAGGGACTGCCGCTCAGACACTATACTTTTCCGCTCCCCCCCCAAAAAAAAAAATTAGAGGGAACACTGGTGGAGGTGAGATTAAAAAAGTCAAGATTGCAGTTGTGTCAGTGCAATTAAATTCCTATCCTTTTTGTAGAGATGATAACATTGCACATACATAAGAAGACATTGGACTTCACCTGCCATCTTCCATTTTTTTTATCATCCTTGCAGGGCTCCACAGTTATTAAGTTTGTTGAATGAAGGCAAATATATGGGTCCCAGGTTAATGTTGACCAATCTGGGTCTGTCACAAGGACCAGAGTTTTAGTTGCCCAAACTTTCAGAGTCATCCTGGAGCCCATTGTCAGTGAACTTCTCTCTACATTCTGGTAGAGAGTCCGAAAGTCAGAAGATTAAACAGTGGTGGGTTGCTCCTGATCCAGACTGGCTCTTGGAACCAGAGTGCAGGTGGAGGGAGGCTCCGTTCACCTCTCTGGGACACTTCTGCACATACACAGATGTTTCTGCACATCTACAGAAGTGTGAAGTGTGGACTAAACCTCTGGCCCTGATGATTGACCCAGATTGGATCCTATAGTAAGCTTTGCTAAATAGGGCTTTTATTTTGTGAAACACACACACACAAAATTAACCCTGATCCAAATGGGGTCAAAAGCACTAAATATGTGGCAAGATTTGTTTTACAACCAAAAGCATCCATACAGAATGGAAAACAAACAGAGAGCAATCTTTAGGTAGCAAGCTAAGCTACAGGTAAGCAGGCATCAAGGTGTGCCAAGACACCGCTTCTGGTGTCTACTGTCTTCTAACCTAAGTAACTAAATATTCCTTTAATAACAATGTTAGATTGGAAGTTAGAATGCTGTAGAGAAAATCATCTGCCTCTAGCATTATGCTGGCTGCAGGAATACCTTTGGATCCTACAAAGATCCCATCAAATTAAGAACATAAGAACATAAGAAGAGCTATGTTGAATCAGGCCAAAGCCCATCGAGTCCAGCATTCTGTGTCACATAATGGCCCACCAATTGTCCATGGGGATCTTGAGCAGAAAGAGAAGGCAAAAATTGTAGATAACTTCATTCGATTGACCATGCTTAACCTGCTGGTCATTTTGTAAATATCCCTGGCACATGCTTTCAAAATTTCTTTTTCTTTCTTTCTTTCTTTTGGATTTGTATGCCTCCCCTCTCCGTGGACTCGGGACGGCTAACAACAGTGGTAAAAACAGCATGTGACAATCCTAGATATGTTCCAGCCACCCAAAATTGCCTACTCTGCACTATGCCAAGATTGCATTGTTAGTTGAATTTAAATTCCACCAAAAACAGTGAAACTTACATGACATGGATTTTTGTTTACAGTCCCTTGTGTATCCTCCTTTGATATTGCTGTACTCTATTTGCCAAAGAATTCGGAATAATGCATTTTCCTGAGTACCATATTTATCTGAAAAGATGGATGATCCACCCTCACCCCCTAGGGAAGATTGGTTGCTAAGAAATCAAGTCTTTGTCAGCTAAATGAATTGTCTGGTTGCCAAATTATTTATTTATAAGGCATCCCACATTAAAATGAGTGTAAAAGGCATCCCATCTGTAGTAAATTTCAATGAGTTCAGTGGCTTTCTCTCCCACATTAACATGTGTAGGGTAATTCTGTGCTTGGGGATAGATCTATTTAGCTCAATTTACTCCATGTACATTTTGTAGAGACAGTCGAATAAATCACTGGACACTGAGCTGTTTTCTCCTTCCTTTTATAGCAAAGGGACAAATCTTTCTTCCTAGATGGAAATGTATGCATTCTTTAATAATACCATATTTTCAGTAAATGTAAGATTACTTTGTCCCATTTACAGATAATTATTTGGAATGGGAAGCCTTTTGGCAAATACAGTTGGTAAAAATCTGAACTCTTTGGTAGCAGAATTTTTTGGGCCCTCATACTGCTTGAAATATATCCCTAAATGGTCAGGGTTTGTCACATTTATTTTCATCATTGAATCATTACTTTGCTAACTTACACCATCAGTTCATAATTTGAACAAAATGATCGTACAGAATGCAAATCACCTGTGTCCAGTGCATACACATCAGTATAATATTCATCTTCATTGGAACGACCACCAAACATATAGATGATTTCTCCAATGGCAGCAAAAGCATGGCCTGACCTAAAAAGTTCAAATTCATTTGCATTAAATGCTGTATTTCCAATTGAGAATGAAATGTTTCTCAAAGTAAAAGAATGTCAAAGAGAATGTGCTTTAAACACTAACAATAATGGTTGGACTCACTTAACACACATAATATCTGGGGTTTTGGTTTTTTTATAAAAAAAGAGGCTACTGAAGCTATTCATCTGAAACTATTCTCATTGATTATAAAGATAAAGTTTTCTTCAAATCAAGTTTACTTTTGGTCACTTCACAGATAAACCCATACAGATTTCTGGTCTTTTTCTGAGATGCTTGTCAACCTTCCAGTCTAGCTTATTGTTCTGGTATTTTTTGCTGGTTTCCCAAACAGGTTTTTTCCTGTAGGCAGTTGTGGGAGGAGATGTGAATGCTAGGAAGTCACATTAGCCAAATAAAAAGTGGGTTTTCGGGACAAGGAGCCTTTTTCATGATTTGGTGAAGCCTAGGCCAAAACAACTGGAGAGGTGCACAAGAAAGAATACCTACCTGCCTCAACAACTTTCCCTGCCAAGAACTTTGTACCATGGCATGAGAGCTAGAAACAAATAATTGTAGGGCTGCTGCATTGAGATAACTTTTGAGGGGATGGATTGTACATTCCACCCTATTGTGAGAGCTACAAGCTGTCATTTGGAGTGCATATTTTGCAAAAGTCAGTCTAAGGGGACCTACTTTGAGTGAAGTATAAAGCTGTAGTCTTTTCTTGACCTTCTATTTGTCAATTTTCTCTCTAGTGCTATTGTGATTATATGTCACGGGGGGAGGGGGATAGGCCTCAGGATTTTAGAGATGCTTAGTGGGGGCATGGCCAAAAAACGATTGGGAACCACTGGTCTAAGGGGACCTACTTTGAGTGAAGTATATAGCTGTAAGTGTTTTCTTGACCTTCTGTTTGTGAATTCTCTCTTGTGCTATCATGAAGGATTATTGAAATGAAAAGGAATAGATGATGTGCATCTTTTTCTTCTCTGTTTTTTTTTGTATAAATGACCTCATATATTTTTTTACATAGCATGGTTTGGTATAGAGTAATATTTTGGGTCATAAAATATATGTAGGTATATGCATAATTTGTATTCATTCATGGTTATATAGTGTATGTATGTATGTATGTATGTATGTATGTATGTATGTATGTATGTATTGATTTGATTTGATTTGATTTGATTTGTATGCCACCCCTCTCCGTAGATTCGGGGCGGCTAACAACAATAATAAAAACAGCATGTAAATCCAATACTACAACAACTAAAAAACCCTTATTTTAAAACCAATCATACCTACAAGCAAACATACCATGCATAAATTGTACAGGCCTAGGGGGAAAGAGTATCTCAATTCCCCCATGCCTGATGGCAGAGGTGGGTTTTAAGGAGCTTACGAAAGGCGAGGAGGGTGGGAGCAATTCTAATCTCTGGGGGGAGTTGGTTCCAGAGGGCCGGGGCCGCCACAGAGAAGGCTCTTCCCCTGGGCCCCGCCAAACGACATTGTTTAGTTGACGGGACCCGGAGAAGGCCCACTCTGTGGGACCTAACTGGTCGCTGGGATTCGTATATTGGAGGCAGTGACCCTTTGAGGGTTGCATGCAATGAAATTTCATTTTAATGTATGCTTTAATGTACATTCAAAATGACAATAAAGTTGTTCTGTTGTTCTGTTCTATTATTCTATTCTGTTCTGTTCTAGTCTAGTCTAGTCTACTCTCTTGTAGTCTAAATTCTAATTCTTATTCCTATTCCTATTAAAAAGTGATTAGAATTCCCTCCTTCTTCCCTCACCCCAATCTGTTTCTCTTAGTTAGATTTTCTTTTTCTTCTCCATCTTCTGATAAAGCCAAACTCAACAGTCTTCTCTCTTGAGCTTCAGTATAGATCTAAACCTCAGGAAAGGTGCTGAGTGTTAGCAGGTGTAATATGGATGTCTGTGAGAAAGTCAAGTGAGTCAATATGACAAAAGAGCAACATGCCATCACAATACAAGCACTGGCCTTTTGAAGTGCAATGTGAGATTGCACACATGTCCAAAAAGGGTACAGGTCATGTCACTCGCTTTCATTTTGACAGAAGTAGCAGGAAACTACAGATACCCCAGCCGGGGAATGTTTATTGTTATATCTGACAAGCATGGGCTACTAACAGGTGAAGAAACATAAATCTTTTATTCTGTAGTTACTTTCCCCTATCAAATTGTTAATATTTCCTGTTTGGTTGCCTTCCTGAGAGATATTTCCTGTCAATTTGCAGATAAAATTATTATTTTGTTTTGTTTAGGATTTCTACTTATGCATTCATTGCTTTTGTATCTATGATCTATTTGTACTCTGTTGGTGCAAATCATTCCTATAAGGTTTCCGTGTCTCCCTAGTAAAATTCTTACGTTCTGTGGTTCTTCTGAGTCCCTCACAAATTGTCCGTTTAGAAAGTTGAATAGATCAAGTTAACACTTCCATTTTTTAATGTTTTCACACGTTAAGGTTTTATTTATGTTAATTTTTAGCTGGAACTAATTGACTTAGTTAATATAAATTTATTAAAAATGGGATTTAGCTGCAAATTAGAAGAGAATCACATGAATGGGCAAAACATGATATGCTCTGATTAGAGATTGCTTTTCCTTGAAATCGGATTTCCATAAAAATGTAGCTATGCTTTTAGTCTCAGTTGTCCTAATGATTTATTTTATTTTTTATTTATTCATTTGTCCAATACACAATACATATGGAAGAGAATAGACCAGTTGCGGCCCTATTTGGACCGGGACTCACTGCTCACAGTCACTCATGCCCTCATCACCTCGAGGTTCGACTACTGTAATGCTCTCTACATGGGGCTACCTTTGAAAAGTGTTCGGAAACTTCAGATCGTGCAGAATGCAGCTGCGAGAGCAGTCATGGGCCTACCTAGGTATGCCCATGTTTCACCAACACTCCGCAGTCTGCATTGGTTGCCGATCAACTTCCGGTCACAATTCAAAGTGTTGGTTATGACCTTTAAAGCCCTTCATGGCACTGGACCAGAATATCTCCGAGACCGCCTCCTGCCGCACGAATCCCAGCAACCAATTAGGTCCCACAGAGTGGGCCTTCTCCGGGTCCCGTCAACTAAACAATGTTGGTTGGCGGGCCCCAGGGGAAGAGCCTTCTCTGTGGCGGCCCCGGCCCTCTGGAACCAACTCCCCCCGGAGATTAGAACTGCCCCTACCCTCCTTGCCTTCCGTAAGCTCCTTAAGACCCACCTGTGTCGTCAGGCATGGGGGAACTAAGACATCTCCCCCGGGCATATATAATTTATGAATGGTATGTGTGTATGTATGTGAGTTTAGAAAATGGGATTTTAAAAAAATGTTTTAGTATAAATTTAGATTTGTTATAAACTGTTTTTTGCACTTTGTTGTGAGCCGCCCCGAGTCTGTGGAGAGGGGCGGCATACAAATCTAAATAAATAAATAAATAAATAAATGAAGTAATATATATAAAGATAATATGTAAAAATAGAGGAGAAGATATATGAAAGGAAGAAAATATATATGATATATGAGATAAAGGAAAGACAATTGGACAGGGGACGAAAGACACACTAGTGCACTTATGTACGCCCCTTACTGACCTCTTAGGAACCTGGAGAGGTCAATCGTGGATAGTCTAAGGGAGAAATGTTGGGAGTTAGGGGTTGACACTATTGAGTCCGGTAATGAGTTCCACGCTTCAACAACTCGATTGTTAAAGTCATATTTTTTACAGTCAAGTTTGGAGCGGTTAATATTAAGTTTGAATCTGTTGCGTGCTCTTGTGTTGTTGCAGTTGAAGCTGAAGTAGTCATTGACCGGTAGGACGTTGCAGCATAGATCTTGTGGGTAATACTTAAATCATGCTTTAGGCGCTGTAGTTCTAAGCTTTCTAGACCTAGGATTGAAAGTCTGCTTTCGTAGGGTATTCTGTTTCGAGTGGAGGAGTGAAGGGCTCTTCTGGTGAAGTATCGTTGGACGTTTTCAAGGGTGTTGATGTCCGAGATGTGGTATGGTTTCCAGACAGATGAGCTGTATTTAAGATGCCAAGTATGTTTTCCTTTAAGTCATGCTTTTTAGTATGAACTGTTTTCTGTAAATCCCAAAGGTGCTTTTTTAGGAGGCAACTGGGCTTCCTTGTTTTTTTTTCTTTTGAAGGCATTTTGCTTCTCATTCAAGAAGCTTCTTCAGCTCTGACAGGATAGTGGGGAATGAAAAAATTTATATTGCTTGCAGACATCTGCTCACCTGCACCCCTTTAGAGAGTCGTTGAAGCATTTGGAGGTTTACATTCTTGACTTGAAATGTCACAATACGAACCAGTGGCAAAGGTAAGTGGAAACCACCTCTGGAGAATCTCCATAGGTATTTAACTTGGAGCCATTGTACCCCAGATCCCTTTAATTTCCCCTTCCTTGATGTATATGTTAAGTCCTTTCCTCCAAAAACTTTGGATCATCCAATGCCCTGATCTCTTAACTGAAATTCTGTATACAACCCATGAGTTATACTCTCATTTGTGGCTTCCCTCACTCTTATGAGTCACAATTCAGAATCTGACTTTGTCCTTGAATCTGATTATGTAGGAGGGTAAGCAACATTTTTCAGGCAAGCATTCTCTGCTAAGCATTTGAACTATTGTAATTTTGGTGATAAGACGCACCTTCCTGCCCCCCCTAAAAGAGGCTGATAATTTGGGTGTGTCTTATATTCTGAATGTAGGGTTTTTTTTGTCCTAACTAGCTGCTAACAATCTTCCCAGCTCTTATCTTGCAGGCTCTTTCATTGTTTCTCTTTGAGAAGAATGTTTTCCAAACCCTAAGTCTTCACAGGTTTTTTTTTCATTGCACTAACTTGCTCTGAGTAAGTTTCTTTCCAGCCCTAACCAAGTACTAACAATATTCCCAGCTCTTACTGGCTTGCAAGCTTTTTCATTGTTATACTCTGCAAAGAATGTTTTCTAAACCCTTTCTTTGTAGGTTTTTTTTTCATTGCTTTACTTGCTCAGACTGTTTCTTTCCAGGTGCTAATGATGTTCCCAGCTCTTACTGGCTTGCAAGCTTGTTACACTCTCTCGGAATAATTTTGTTTTAAAACCTTAATCAGGGGATAAAATAATGTGCTGAAGCTGATCAGACTAAGAAAGTTAGCCAGATGAATACCTGGTAAGCAGATTCTTTCCTGTTTTCTTCCCCCAAAACTAAGGTGCGTTTTATATTCCAGTGTGTGTTATACTCTGAAAAATACGGTACATTCCTGGGATTAATCTTAACTGCAGTGGCTACTGCTTGGCTGCATCTGCTTGCCTGTAACCTTGAATCAGAACACTTCTTCTCAACCTATTAATTGTACTTACTGCTGTTGCAATGTTTAATTGGTTTTCCAGTGTGGCAGTAGCATAGCTACTGAAAAGCCCCCTTGCAAGGTTTTCCTTTGGGGTTTAACCTGCGAGTGGGATGCCAATGGGATGTCAGATTACTAGAAATATGAGTATATGATGAACAGGGTATTCATATATGTACTACATGCATGCATGTCTTGCACCTTAATGCAAGAATTGTTTCACAGTTGAAACAAATTTCAAAAATTGTCTTTCATCATGCTATACGAATATGAATGGTAAAAAATCTGGGAGGATTTTTCAGCAGCCTCTAAAATGATCTTCGATGGGATGGCTACAGCTAGTTATCTGAATCCGTATCCCTTGCGAGTACTCCATAGAACAAATGAAACAGCTCATTATATGACATTATATTATCTAATTATATTAAATACAGGAAACTCATTATGGATTTACCAATTAAACAACTGCTTGAGGCTGTAGTATCTACGTTTCATGCTGCCATTGCCACACGCTTTCCCAGGATAGTTAATTTTTACAGAAATTTTATTTTAAGTGTTACTGTTTGTCTTTTTAAATCATAACAAAATACATATTTACTAGTTCCCTTCTTCTTGCAATAAAATGAAGAGGAATTAAAGGATGAACGATCAAAATACAAAATACAACTGAGAAAAACAGGATTATTTGGTATATTTTTCTTCTACAACATGATCCCTGGACGCCAAAAGCTTCTTTTTTGGAATTTATATTATTTATGAAATAATATAAAACCTGAATGGAATATTTTGTATGAATAAAATAGACATTAGAATGCAAGTAATTTTTAAATGATTATATTATTATCTTCCATGTAATATATTCAGATATACAGCTTAAAAAGTCCTCGAGAATGACAATCGTCAGTTCTTAAAATTTGCTATTTTTATTACACTACTTTATAGTCCTAAAAAGTTCAATATCAATCTTGCAAATGCAAGGCATAATAATGATTTTATATGCATACTTATGCCAATGCAAAAATTCATTCCAAGCTGCTTAACTGCAATTTATAAACATAGCCCAAAGATTTCTGCTGTGAAGCATTCCAGTAACAAACATATCAATGCTAGAATGATTCATATAACCCACATTTCCTTTTGGCTGTTGATACACTAATTTTGTAATTGCAAGTTTGTGGTTCAGATCTTTCTTGCTCCAGATTTATGAAGCGGTTGAACACTTTCATTACACTGAAAATTAGATGGGTCCTATCTCTATTCGTAGCCCTAAATTTAAGTGGAATTGCATTTGATTTAGCTAAGAGCAATATCAGATATAACAATAAGCATCTTGTCAGCTTCCTGTCGTGACCCTCAAAACAAGGATTATAATACGCTGTAAACACATATTTTGTGTGTTGAAAAATGAATCAAAAGATGCTTTTTACTGTAAGGCCTGGATTTCAAATGCATTATTTTAAAATATTTGCTCCCTAAGCAACATACACAGAGGTCATTGACCAAATGCCCATCCTCACCTTTCTGGGGCTTACAAGAGATGGCATGTCCTGGATATGTTGCTCTGGGAAAGTCTCCTTTAGTTGTCTGCCTTGTGGCTCCACTTTCTTTGAAGAGGAAGAAAATTGCTCTGAATTTGTCATCCTTGCAGTTCTGTGCTGGTGCGCTGCACTCTCTAATGCTTTTAGATTTGCTGCAACTTGTGTTGTTGCTTTTATGCATATACCAAAATATTAATAAACCAAGTACAGTGGTACCTCATCTTACGAACGCCTCTTCTAACGAACTTTTCAAGATACAAACCCGGTGTTTAAGATTTTTTTGCCTCTTCTTCCAAACTATTTTCACCTTACGAACCCAAGCAGCTGCTGCTGGGATGAAGGGGTTTCTTTCCCCCCCCTTTTTTGAAGAAAGAAAAGGGAGGGGCAGCTTGGAGGAGTAAAGATTTTGCATGCTTGCAAAGGCACTGAAATGGTGTCTTTTTAAGAAAGAAAAGGGAGGGGCGCCCCCTTGCCTTTCTTCCTTCCCACTCACCCTTTAGCCTAGCCTTGCTTCTTCCACCTGCCCCCTTTAGCTCCTCCTCCCTGCCCTCTGTTCTCCTCCCTTCTAAAGTTTGGGATTTTCCTGAAGGATTTGCACGCATTATTTGCTTTTACATTGATTCCTATGGGAAACATTGTTTCATCTTACAAACTTTTCACCTTACAAGCCTCCTCCTGGAACCAATTAAGTTCGTATGATGAGGTACCACTGTACATGGAATGTACAGAGAACATTCCTGAAAATGGTTATATGCTAACCTTGACCCTGTTGCTGAAAGCTATGGGTCAGGTGAAAAATTATTTAAATTACATATAGGAACTTTTTTGCATGATGGTACATGATTTATCATGACCTGGAGTGCATGATAATTGTTTCTGAATGAACAGTTAAGCACTGGACTGGGTAAGAATGTGGCAGTGGGACACAGAGTTTAATAGTAAAAATTAAATTTATTTATGTTTCTTGGATTCTATCTTGATTTATGAATAGTACCTAATGAAATAACATTACGCTGGCTGGAGGGGTTGGGAGTGGGAGGTCCTGTTTTATGGTGGTTTTCCTCCTACCTCTCCGGTCGGTTGCAGTCGGTGTTAGTGGGGGGTCAGAGGTCGACCTCTAGGTTTCTCCCTTGTGAGATGCCTCAGGGGTAGGTCCTCTCCCCCCCTGCTATTCAATATCTACATGAAACTGCTGGGAGAGATCATCCAAGGGCATGGGGTGAGGTATCATCAGTATGCTGATGACACCCAGTTATCATCCCCACCCTGTGTCCACTCGGCGAAGCAGTGGAAGTGATGTGCTGGTGCCTGGAAGCTGTTAGGGTCTGGATGGCTGTCAACAGGCTCAAAATCAACCCTGACAAGACGGAGTGGCTGCGGGTTTTGCCTCCCAAGGACAATCCCATCTGTCCATCCATCATCCTGGTGGGAGAATTGATCCCTTCAAAGAGGGTCCGCAACTTGGGCGTCCTCCTCGATCCACAGCTGACTTTAGAACATCACCTTTCGGCTGTGGCGAGGAGGGCGTTTGCCCAGGTTCACCTGGTGTACCACTTGCGGCCCTATTTGGACAGAGACTCCCTGGTCACAGTTGCTTATGCCCTTATCACCTTGAGGTTTGACTACTGCAATGCTCTCTACATGGGGCTACCTCTGAAGAGTGTTTGGAAACTCCAGATCGTGCAGAATTACGGCTGCATGAGCAGTCATGGATCTTCCCAGATATGCCCATATTTCGTCAACACTCCACGGCCTGCATTGGTTGCTGATTAGTTTCTGGACACAATTCAAAGTGTTGGTGATGATCTACAAAGCCCTACATGGCATCGGACCAGAATACTTAGAGGACCGCCTTCTGCCACATAAATCCCAGTGGCCGGTTAGGTCCCATAGAGTTGGCCTTCTCGGTGGCGGACCCAGCCCTCTGGAATCAACTTCCTCTGGAGTTTCAAATTGCCCCCACCCTCCTCGCCTTCTACAAGAGCCTTAAGACCTATCTATGTCGCCAGGCATGGGGTAATTAGTGTAGCCCCCCCTCTGACCATTGAAAGTTATGTGTGGTTATGATTGTGTAGTATCAATTGTTTTTAAGGTAATGGGTTTTAGTTACAGTTTTTAATTATTAGATTTCTATCTGTATTGTTTCATTGTTGTTGTGAGCCACCCCGAGTCTTCGGAGAGGGGCGGCATACAAATCTAATAAATTATTATTAATTGTTATTATTTCTGGAGCAGGGGACCAGCAAATAACATCCAGATTGTGGAACATAGATAATAACATTTCTGGTTTGCAGAATAGCAGAGAAACTTGCTATAAGTTAAAGTTGAATTTTAAAAGTGCTGCTTATATTGTTAACAGAAATATGTCTTAATACAGGCATATCTGTTAGATCAGGGTAGACAACCATGGCCAGTCCCAGAATTCCTGAACAATCATAATCATAAGTCCATAGGTCATAAAGGGGTCATTGTTACCCACCCATGTGCTAGATACTGTTAGCACTGTTAACACAAATTAATAGAGATCAGCTGTCTTGCAAGATCATCAAGGGAAAGGTCAGGTATCTATTTTCTTATAAAGATGTTAAAAATAGACAATTTGAATCCTGGAGCACAGATTAATATATAGGCCTTGATTTTTACAATTAAAAAAAAATCTTGTGTGTGGGGGGGTGGGTATGTATCTTTACTATGATGTGTGGTAAAGGGCCAAATCTTGCTGAAACATGTCTGTGTGCTTTTGATGAATAAGCCCAGGGGTGGCTATTGCCCAGATGGGGGCGAATGCAGTGGGGTAGCAAAAATGGAGCTCTGCCCCAGAGCATCCAATTTACACTGAAAGATGTTGAAAGAAAATGCAGGATGACCTGCATAAGCCACGCCCACAGTGCGGTAGTAAAAATTTTGGTAGCCTTTCACTGAATAAACCATACCTAAAATAAGTGATTAAGTGTCCGGAGAGCTAAGGTTTAAATGTATGCCCTGATGGTGTGAAGATTAATAGCTAGTTTTGCCTGCAACCATTGCTATTGGAGAAAATAGTGCCTAGGGACTAAGGATTAAACAGTAGGTATTAAACTTTTCCAACTCTGTTAATCAACCACAAAGTTTGTGAATTACTTGCTCCAGAATCAGAACGAAACTGTGACCCAGATGGACCAATTTGTCCAAACAATGGATAGCAGATAGGATAGACTATATCACCACCAATGGCTCCTCTACTAGTTTTGACTAAAGAACTGCAAATAAATATGATAGGAGGCAATACAATCATTTTAATTCACTTTAATCACTTTAATTCATCATTTTTGCCATATTGGTACTGTTCTGTATCCTCTTTACTTGACAAATACTATGGAATCCAAATGATCAAACTGCCTTCTTGCTCAATTTAAACTGTTTCACTGAAACCAGACAACATCCTCGCCAACACAACATGAAAACTCTTATTAATTAACCTAACGATATAGGAAGCTAGAAAAGGGGCACTTCCCCTTTTGTTTAAATTGAGAACAGCTCAAGACTTGGAGAGCTATGTAAGCCAAAGTGACACATCTGAGAACTAACTTCAAGGATTCAATCAGGCAACAGATTGCCAACTGTGAAATTTGTCACCTCTAACAAGATAAGCTTTTATTGTGGGGAAATCCTGCTGAGTTTTGGATGTTAGATTCAGATGTGGGCTGGAATGAAAGAGGATTAAATTACTAGTTTACAGAGGGGCAAAACATGTGGGAGATAAAATCCTTGTATCTCAAGTGACTTGAGACTCAAGTGACCTGAGAAATAATGAAATACTGCACCATTGGACTTTTTGTTTTTTTAAAGGCTGGAGGAAACTTGACAGTTTAGGAAAACATAAGTTAAACAAACAAGCATGTTTCTGCTAGGTTTCAAGCCAGCAACTTTCTATTTACAAGAAGAGTATTATAACCACTGTGCTGGTCTAGTATTATTGGAAACCACATGACTAGAAGGGGTCATTCAAGACAATGGTAACCATTGATTCAGTTGAGAGGATATTAACCTATAATAAAGTGAAGCCCAGATGGGTATGAATGTTCAACGTGATCTAAGAGGAAAAAGAGTACTTTAAAAGGACACCAGGAGATAATACCTTGAGGATGCAAATGTAATGTGGAGTGAGTGAGTACCTACATTACATTGCCCTCCAGAAATGTCTTCCATTCTGGTCCTGGAATAACTGTGCAGGGTGCATATTGCTCTAAGATTACCCAAAGGTTATTCCCTTTTTTTGGTTAATTTAGCAGATCAATATTTTGTTGTGTGATACGTGATCCATGAATGAGGCTTTAAAACAGATGTGGGCAATTTGTGGCTTCTACAGCTTTTAAAAATTGGTGTGATTGCCGAAACTGTAAGGGTTACATAAAAGTTCCTAAACAGATTCAACAGAGTCTTAAGCACAAGTAAAAATCGCAACTCTACACTGGAAAACTAGGGAAAAGAAGAAGAAAAATTAGGTTGCCCGTGGATATACAACTGTGCTGCTTAATGCTGTGTGTGCATAAGCCCACTATTGTGTCCTCCCTCCCTGTCCCTCTGTCCTGTTATCCTTTTTATCACTTCTTTATAATTTGTTATGTTAATACAAACTATAATTCTATACTTATATGACAAATATATAATAAATAAAATAAATGAATCAGGCATTCTCCAAACATTAGATGTGATCCACACCACTCAATATTGTCCACCTCTGCTTTAGAAATTTAAATTTTCATTGACAGTTTCTCTGACAACTAGAATAAAAAAACAAAAGACTAAGATACCTTGTTTAACCACAAAAAAGTCTGAAAGAAGAATAAAATAATCACTTACCTGGCACGAGGGTTTGAACCAAAGGTTTTCACTGGAGTCCAACAATGAGACACTAAATGCCAATATGAAGTATTAGAATGACAAGAATACTTCTAAGATGCTATGAGCAATAATGAAAAGGAGTGCTAGGATATACAATAAAACATTTATAAATGTTTGAAAACATGACACAGGGAGCAAAAATCATACAAAACTATTTTTCACAGAAATGTCCCTGGTACTTTCCTATAAATAGCTGTAGAACACATTTAACGTGATTGGCTGATACAGGAATATATGGCTAGACTCCGTTTTAGGCTGTATAAAGTAGAATTTAATTAAATGAATCAACGCATTTGCTGTAAGATAAACTCTTACAAATTTATAGACATAGCAAGTAATAATGGGGTCTACACTAATCTGTACCACAGCTTGACAAAAAGAAGAAAGCAAGTGGTTATATTTTAATTTTATTTATTTACTGGTATGTATCTTTATGTTATTTATATATATCTTCGTTATTTTTTATTTTTTTTTACAAATTTGGCAAACCTATCCAAACCCTTTCTGTTCCTATTTTCTCCACAACAGTGGCCTTGTGAGGCGAGAGTTGGGCTGTGAGAGAGTGACCGGCCCAAGGTCACCCATCTGATGGCTTTCATGGCTAAGATGGGGCCTGAACTCATGGTCTCTTACTTTCAAGCCTGGTGCCTTAACCACTAGACCAAACTGGCTTTTCTATCTGCCTTTGTTTTACAAACATATTCTGGAGTGACTGACATATAGCAAACTACATTGTCCTGTGACTATTTAGTTGCACCTACCTGTATTGAACATATAGAGATCATCCACTGCTTTACCATCTTCCGTGCCACCATACACAAAGATGTTTTCGCCTACCACAGCTGAACTGTGTTCAAGAGTTTGAGGAGCAAGACCACTGGTTGTGATTTTCTGCCAGGTTAGAGAATCTTAAGGTAAGGGGGAGGAAAAACGAAAAGGAATTACTCTCTTATTTTGAAGTTGGCTTGGGGAGAAGCTACTTTTTCATTCTGGGTCCCCCCCCCCCCAGAATACAACTGCTGGAAGAAATGCTACAGACTGTTCTTTATCTTCCCATATGCTTTTTGCAAATGACTTGTCTAAAGCTGGACCCTTTCATTGACAATGTATTTTTTTAAGGTAAACAGCTGCTCTTTAATTCAGCGCTCTCAATTAAGATTGTGTCAAGCAAAGGCTGCTTCACTTCAACTGTGCTTTGACTGAGCTACTCCTTTGAAGCTGCTTTGTAAAGGAATATGTCTATCCACCCTTCCCTCCCTTTTTATTTTTTTTAAAATAGTCTTTATTAGTTATATACATTAAAAAAGAAATACAAACAACAACTAAAAAAAAAAGGGAAGGAAAAAGACAGCAACAAACATAACACTAAACATGTATGACCAAAAAAATAGACATATAGAGCATTATAAAGGGTATCATAGCTAAAGGCAACAAAGAACATTTAAGTTATATATTTAATAGATAGTGTTTGTTCATAATGGACTATATAAATAAACTGTATTTCTAACTTATTCCATATCTTCATAGTACTATTTTGTGTTAGATCGCTTCCCCTGCTTTTTAAATGCTCCCACATTTAGTCATTTGAGATTTTGAAGGTATCAAAGGGTCAAGAACAAGAATGGATAGCATTTCCTCTGCATCTCTAGGCAAATTAGGGCTGGCTGATTTATTATAGGAATGGTGTCAATGAGGAGGAGGACTGGGGAATGTCTTAAGTTTTGGACAAGCATATTATATATTATTTCCTTCTTCAGTGCCACAGAAAGCAGGATTGCTGAATGTGGAGGTGTGAAGAAAATAGGAGGACCAGGAGAAGGAATTTCTGGAAGCAGGCTTCTCAAAATAATGTTCATGGACATAAGTGGGACTATGGACTCCTGTGAAGTAATTTTGGGATTCTATGCCCAGTTAGACTGTTTTGTTTGATTAGATTAGATTAGAGTACTAGAGTTAGAAAAGACCTTGTAAATCATCTAATTCCCCCCCCCCAAAAGCAGGAGTTCCTACACCATTTTAGACAAATGGCAGTCCAATCTCCTCTTGAAAGTCTCAAAAGTTGGAGCCCTCACAACTTCTGCAGGCAAGCTGCTCCACTGATTGATCGCTCTTACTGCCAGAAAGTTTCTCCTTACTTTTAGGTTGAATCTCTCTTTGGTCAGCTTCTATTAATTGTTCCTTGTCTGGCCTTCTGATGCCTTGGAAAACAGTCTGACCCCCTCCTTGTGTGACAGCCCCTCAAGTATTGGATTTTTATTTTATTTTATTTTATTTTATATTTATTTTATTTTATTTTATTTATTTTATTTATTTTTTATTTTATTTTATTTTATATTTATTCCAATACACAATGAGAGTTTTAGTGGGTATATACATATATATATATATACACATAGTAAAATACATGATGAAGGTTATAGAGGAGATACTCATAGTAAAATATATCTATGAAAGAATAGAAAAGAAGATATAGTAATAGAACATATCAATGAAAGAGATAGGAATAGAAGAAAGATTACTGCTATCATGTCTCCCCTGGTCCTTCTCTTTGACAGATTGGCCATGCCCAGCTCATGCAACCACTCTTCATATGTTATAGTCTCCAGTCCCTAATCATCCTGGTTTCTCTCCTCTGCAAATTCTCTAGTGTTTCAATGTCTTTTTTGTAGTGTGGTGACCAAAACTGGATGCAGTACTCTAGTGTGGTCTAACTAAGGCTTTATAGAGTGGTATTAGTATCTCTGTAGTCCTAGATTGCATCCCTCTATTAATGCAATTTAGGACTGCATTGGCTTTTTTGGCTGCTGCTGCACATTGCTGGCTTAAAACTGCATATATCACTTTGTGATCTCTACCTTACATGTTACCATGATGAAACTCATAACATAGCATGTTCTCAAACTCTGCCTACTGAATAAAAACATACATTTGGGGGGACGGACCCTGTATTCACCTGTCTTCATTATCATTATCCTCATCATCATTAATACCCCCATGCAAAAACTTTCTACATTTTTAAAAGCATTAAGTAATATTAAAAAAAAAACCTTTTTCATTTTAACCCTGCTGTTCTGTTCGGGTCTGTGAGACCCGAAATCAAGGTTTGAGACCCTGTAAAAAATTTTCCCTGCATATCTGAAACTTGAAATTTCATGACTTTTCATCATTTCAGGGGTTCTCTCTATGAGAATTTTTTTTGGGGGGTGGGAGGTTTCTTTCTTGCTGAAAAAAAAAAACTCCCTAATGTTATGTTCCCGGGTCACCCTGACCCGGACCGAAAACTCTTCATTTGCAGTGCTTATGTTTGGTCTTTTTGAAAGCTTTTTTCACTTGGAAAGTAGTCTGAACATTTCTTCACACAATGGAATGAAAATTGAACTGAAAAAATTAATCCTTATTGGTTTATTTTGCCCATAAATGTGCCTCCCCCCCATTTTTGTGAAAGTTTTTTCAATTTATGGATAGTTTTGCTTGCAAAATGCAGTCTATTTTACTGGAGTTGGTGTGGGAATGGTACCTTGAACATTTCTGAATATAAGAAAAATATAAAGGAACTGAAAAAAATGATTCTTACTGTTTTTTAACATCAGAAATAAGCCCCCCCCCCCGGCTGCTTGCAACAATTTTCACTTTTTATTTTTTTATGCTCCAAATCCGAAATATTCTTTAAAATCTTACACATTCATTTACTCAATTTAACAATGCTGATCATCAAAAAAATATTTGTGGGGGTGGGGGAAAAAAATTTTTCTTGGCAAAAAAAAAGTCACATTTACTCTGTTCGGGTCATATAGACCCGGATCAAAATGATTTTTTTTAGGTACTTGAATTTGGTCTTTTTGAAAACTTTTTCCACTGGAAAACTAGTTTGAACATTTATGAACATAATGATATGAAAATTGAACTGGAAAAATTGAGACTTATATTTTTATTTTGATCAAAAAGCCCCTCCCCCCATCCTTTTTGAATTTCGTGTCAATTTATATTTTTTAAGGCTACAAATCCCTAAGGAATTTTCCCCCAAAAGGTTTGATATACTAAATTGAACAATCCTGAACATAAGAAAAATATAAATGAACTGAAAAAAATGACTCTTATTGGTTTATTGTTTTATACTCGAGTATAAGCCTACTCGAGTATAAGCCTATTTGAGTATAAGCATGGGGGCCCATTTATGAGCAAAATAAACCAATAAGGATCATTTTTTCAGTTTAATTTTCATATCATTATGTTCAGAAAGGTTCAAGCTACCAATCCCACACCAAAATAGAATAGTAAAATAGAATGCATTTTGCAGGCAAAATTATCAATAAACTCAAAAGTTTTGATATACTAAATTGAACAATCCTAAACATAAGAAAAATAGAAATGAACTGAAAAAAAATGATTCTTATTGGTTTATTTTTGAATATAAGACCATATCATTTTATACTCGAGTATAAGCCTACTCGAGTATAAGCCTATTTGAGTATAAGCATGGGGGCCCATTTATGAGCAAAATAAACCAATAAGGATTAATTTTCTCAGTTCAATTTTCATATCATTGTGTGCAGAAATGTTCAAGCTACCAATCCCACACCAACTTTAGTAAAATAGAATGGATTTTGCAAGCAAAACTATCCATAAATTGAAAAAACTTTCACAAAAACGGGGGGGGAGGCACATTTATGTGCAAAATAAACCAATAAGGATTAATTTTTTCAGTTCAATTTTCATTCCATTGTGTGCAGAAATGTTCAAACATGTTTCCAGGTGAAAAAAGCTTTCAAAAAGACCAAACATAAGCACTGCAAATGAAGAGTTTTCGGTCCGGGTCAGGGTGACCCGGGAACATAACATTAGGAACTTTTTTCGAACAGAACAGCAGGGTTAAATACTACTTTTCCACCAACTATCAGCAGAAGACCATCCTGCTGAAATATGGCACTAAAATTGTTCTGGTCTGGCTATGCTGCTCCAAAAATGCTCTCTTTACTGGCTTGGATTTTCAAAAATAACACTTCTTTATTTGTTTTCTTCCACCCTGTAATTCGTCAATGTACATGCAAGTGCATTCCAATCTCACAAGCTAAACTACAAAGTCATAAATTCTTTCTCATGAGCAGGTCGTCAGCTTCTAACATCTCCTTATTTCTGGGTCAGGTTCAAGCAAATTTCAAACATGCAATATTAAAACTCACTTCACCGGAGAAATGGCAGAACATCCAACTTGTCTTCTTCACTTTGCAGAAAAGCATCCCTCATTTCCGGCTATCTCCAGATGTGAGGTATTAATTAATTTACACACTCTGAATAGCAGATTCAAAACCTCATTCCTGAAAGCTCATCTTTTCTTTTCTCTAATCTTCTAAATTTGGCACTTAACCAAGGGCTATTATCTACACCAGTGTTTCCCAACCTTGGCACCTTGAAGATATTTGGACTTCAACTCCCAGAATTCCCCAACCAGCAAATGCTGGCTGGGGAATTCTGGGAGTTGAAGTCCAGATATCTTCAAGGTGCCAAGGTTGGGAAACACTGATCTACACCCCCATTGTCTGATGAAGTACTACTATCCATGCTAACGTCTGATGGATTTTCTACTAAGCTCTCATCACCACTACCCTCCTCTACTTCTCTTAAATCAGGGTAAATTACAGCTTCTGCGTCTTCTTCCTCTTCTGAATCTGACATTTCCAAAGGCTGACAGGAAACACAACAAAAATGGTTCTGGAGCTACAAAAGAAAAACCTGAAACCATGCAGTTTATCACATCCAGTGGATTTGTTTCTGAGACTGTAGGCAATGTCCATATTCTTTACTTAAAGCCTGGACTTTACTCTTCAGCAGGTATAATCTCTAAATTGGCGACATTCCCTGGGAGAAATCACAACAATATGTCCCAGGGAAAAGAAATGCTAGAATGAAATATATAAACATTTCTACATGCTGGGATCATAAATAGTTTTCTTGAACTTCAATATGAGATGCAATTTAAATAAAAGCAATGCATTCAATTTATCCGTCATCATGCACGGTGGAAACAGAAATTGGAGGTAGAGGTAGATCATTTCATAAAAGCATCATCACCCTATATCTTATATTACAATTCTGTTTTAAAATAATATCCCCCCCGTTAGGTATGAGCTTTTAATTTTTTAAAAAAGGTATATACTCATGCTTATGTATATTGTGATCCTAACTGTAGTTCCTACGTTCAGTTAGTGCCCTCGTACAAAGATAGCCTCATTCATATGTAACATTATATGTGACCGCCTTCTGCCGCACGAATCCCAGCGACCGATTAGGTCCCACAGAGTGGGCCTTCTCCGGGTCCCGTCAACTAAACAATGTCAGTTGGCGGACCCCAGGGGAAGAGCCTTCTCTGTGGCGGCCCCGGCTCTCTGGAACCAACTCCCCCCGGAGATTAGAACTTCCCCTACTCTCCCTGCCTTCCGTAAAGTTCTTAAAACCCACCTTTGTCATCAGGCATGGGGGAACTGAAACACCTCCCCCGGCCACGTACAATTTATGTATGGTATGTTTGTGTGGGTGCTTGTTAATATAGTGGGGTTCTTTTAAAAACTATTTTAAATACTTAAATTTATTGAATCTATTTGGATTTGTACGATTGTTTATATTTTTGTTGTGAGCCGCCCCGAGTTCGCGGAGAGGGGCGGCATACAAATCTACTGTTATGTAGATAAACTTTGGGCAGGAAGGAATTTGGAAACATTGTCTTTCCCTTTTAACAGGAGCTTATTATTTTTTCTGAACCTCAGCCAAATTGGATAATGATCAGGCTGACTTGGAATGTAAGGTGGTATACACCAGGACACAAGATTGGGGAAGGCTGCTTTAATTTTACTTTAAAATTAACAACCCCTGTGAGTTTGGACAAGATGAAAAAACAAAACACAGCAGTTAATTAAAAGCAGAAGCACAACTTCCCATTTCTTCCTCAAAGCTATGCCAGAGAAAGAAACTGTGCATAGCCACAGTTCATGGGTGTAATTCTAAATCATTATTTAGTGTAGCATTTGTAATGGATCAATGAATTCTTTAGTTGGAGAGCCAGGGTTAATCATTTATAAATCACTGTACATAATTCAGAAACACTGGATTTAACAAATGAAGCACAAAGACACCAGTGCTTTAAATAAAGGTGAATACTATTGTTAGGAGAATAATTAGGGGGGGGGGGGTGTTTCTCCGAGCTGGCATTGCACAAGAACAAATCCCTGTTTTCAAGAACAGATCAAAAATGGAATCCAGACATATTGCGAGAGGAGGAGATTCATTTATTCCCAAAAGCAAAGAGGTTGGTTTTTGGGGGGTTGGTTACTAAAAAAATGAGGTCCAGAGATTTGGTTTCATAAAGGGAACTGGCCCTTGGTGTGGACTTGGGGGCTCATGCTTTGTGTATGTGTTCTTTCTAAAATCTTTGTCCAAAGATAATTGTCTTTCCTTTGCAGATCGAGATGCTCCTCTTCTGGGCTTTGATCTTGAGATGCCTATGAAATCCAGAATGAAAGATTGCCCTCATATATATATACCTCATTTTTCGGAGTATAAAATGCACCTTGTTACCCCCCCCCCCCCAAAGAGGGTGAAAACCTGGGTGCATCTTATACACCAAATGTATCCCCACACACCCAGCCACCACCACTCTTTGGCCTCTGCCTCCCAGCAGTTTACCTCCTTGCAGCAAACAGAGCAGAGCCTGTTAAGCAAAGCAATTCATTATCAGCTTCCTGACTCTCAGCTGACTGAGCCTGCAAGGCAAGCCAGGTGCTAAAATGAAAGGAAACTAAAGTGCAGCTTTAGCTGCAAGGAGGCAAATTGGAAGCTTTTATTTTCTTCTGCTAATCAGTTGCTGAATCTGGATGCAAGGAGTAAGTAATAACTATAAATGTCTATAGAATGTTCAAATTAGACTTATTTTTAAAGACTGCTTTATTATTGTTCTAGACAACTTAACAAAATGAAGAAGCTTTTTAAATTAAATGCTTGTTCTGAAGAGGCCCAGTGCTATTGTGTCTTCTTTTAAATAATAGAGAATAATATATACTTCAAGAAAGCCACATCAGTTTGTGAAAGTATAATCTGAAATGTAACAGTGTCCTGTTTTAGTATTAAGTTAAAGCAGCTGAGTTAAACCCTGACTTAGTCATGTTTGGAGTAGATCTATTTAAATAATTGTGAGGCATGTAATAATTTCTTACATTTTAAAAAAATCTGGCATTAATACACTGCCATAATGTACCGTATATTTCTCCAATTCTTTGCTATTTCTATGGGTCAGGCACACGTGCACAGAAATACACAGCAAACAGTGTATATCAACTGTGCTGTTTGCTGTTTGGCAAATTGCTGGGAGGCAGAGGCCATTTTTCCTTGTTTTCCTCCCGCAAAACTAAGGTGCGCCTTATGCGCCCGTGCATTTTATACTCCGAAAAATACGGTATTCTTCTGTGTACTGTTAAGCAGTGCTGCTGGACAAAATATGAAAAGAATCATAAAGTGATTAATAAATCTAGGGTTCTACACTCAGCAACATTGTATTTTATAATTACTCTATGATGGTTCGCCGATATTCACTGCAGGAACTATCATCTACATGCCTACCCCCTCTCTACACATATTATACCATCTTGTTCTGTAATTCTTCAGAGTGGAAGCAGTGATCTCCTTGTTCCCTTTAGAGCAGGGGTCCTCAAACTTGGCAACTTTAAGACTTGTGGACAGCTCCCAGAATTCTCCAGCCAGCAATTCTGGGAGTTGAAGTCAACAAGTCTTAAAGTTGCCAAGTTTGAAGACCTCTGCTTTAGAGGGCCTCTGCCCATTGATGAGTGAAATTATTACCCACCCCACCTTGGGTCAAAGAAACTATTTTAGCATAACTATTTTAGCATAACATTTTATTTTGTGACCCCTTGTGGAAGCCTCTCCTGCCTGTATTGCCTCTGACTCCTTGCTTAAAGGTAGTATTCTGATTATATTTGCACAGTGCATAATTACTAAAGCAATGGTGTGTGTGTGTGTGTATGAAAATCTTGAAGTAGGTTGAGTCACTAGCGGTACAATTTCTTGTCTTTCTTTACATGCATTAATATTTACACCAGACAGGTCAATAAATCTCCTCTCCAGAAATCCAGGCCTGTCCTCAGTAGCTAATTGCAGTTGCACCAAGGACACCACTGAGCAACCTTTATTATAGATATGAAAAAAGCAGCATATGTGCAAAAGTTCAGTCTAATTATACATGTGTTCTATGTTTATAAGTGCTTCTGTCTTACCTAATCTTTACCTAACCAGTTTTAGCCTTTATAATATAGACAACAAGTTATGACTTCCAGATTCTTCCATATTTTGTTTTGAGAGGAAACAAAGGAGGAAAATTAGCCCTGTCTTTTCACAGTTATGCTATTTTAGCCTGTTGTCGCAATACAGACATAATTTCAATGTTAGAATATTTAAAGCTCCATTATTGGAACTTTCACTTTAGAGACATCAGCAGAATGACGACAAATGAAACTGGTCTGATGTGAGGGATGGTGGTAGAGATGGGGAGGTGGTATGATGGACTGCAGTGAAGTTTCCCAGGAAGAATAGAACATACAGTAGTACCTCGACATACGAGTTTAATCCGTTCCGGACCTGGGCTCGTAAGTCGATCAACTCGTATCTCGAACAACTTTTCCCCATAGGAATTAATGTAAATATTTCTAATTGGTTCCAGCCCTCAAAAACGTCCCAAAGTTAGTCTAAATTATGAAAAAAGACACGTTTTTCATTAAGAAATGTACATGTACATATAAATGAACAATAAAGTTTCTTACACTTAACTTGTAAACTTTCTTAAACTTTGAAATTTACATATGTACACACAGTAGCCTAATCATCTGTTTTTGCCTTTTTGGCTGCACTTTCACTTGGAGCAGCTCTTTTCATAAGAAATTTATCCAATGACATCTGCTTTTGCCTGCTTTTCAAAATGTTGCGAAAGTGAGTCAACGAGGTGTCATTGAAAAGTGCTGCTGAACGACTCGTAGCTATTTTCTCTGGGTGATTTTTTCGATGAAACCAACAACGTATTTCAAAGAGGGGGCTGAGACAAGAGGCAACCCAGAACTCAACAGGAAACAGAAGAAGAAAGTTAGGACAGCCACTCCCTAGAATTTCTCAGAACGTATCTGTTGAGATGAGAGTAGTAAGATTTGTCATGCAAAAGTCTGTCTATTGGATGTAAACAAATAAAGAATGGAACTTTGGCTGGATTGTTCTATGTTATTCTTGTGCTTTATATCAGGGAACCAATGGAAGAAGACATAGCACGAGTGGACAAATGTCACTTTGTTCCCATCTGCTGTTGATTATTTGATTCAATGCTAATATAATTAATGGTGAAGAATAACAGATTGTATACATCTTTTAACTGCCACTTGCCATTGCCAGTTTAAGGGAGAAACCCTATGGTAACTGTGGTATAGCTACGAATGACATGAACTTGTGTACTCATGGGCTAGGAAGTAGATATATGAGAATAGAGATGAAAAAAAATATACAGAATGCAGAACAACAGGATTGAAAGGGACCTTGTAGGCCATCTAGTACAACCCCCTACTCAAGCAGAAGACCTTATACCATTTCTGACAAGTGGCTCTCCAATCTCTTCTTGATAGTCTCCAGCGATATAACACCCACAATTTCTGAAGACAAACTGTTCCATTGGTTGATTGTTCTCACTTTCAGATAATTTCTCCTTATTTCTAAGTTTTGGCTGAATTAGAAAATACCTTAATATCCCTACCATGCTATAGACGAGTGTTTCCCAAACTTATCTATAATTTTCGTAACGCTTAGTACCCCTTGTCAAAAAAAAATGGATGTATTTTAATAACAATCAAAATATATTTCTTTTTTCTTTTCTTTTTTGGTACATACACAAAATAATAATAAATGAAAAATAAAATTATTCATACTAAAATATAAATAAAAGTTATATTATGTTGTGGTTAGCTCTGGCCCAGCTCCTGCCTCAAGGACTGTGGATGTGGGGGAGACATCCACATGCTGCAGGCCTGTTTTGCCCCAGGTGGAATCTGCTGCTGATGAAGTCTCCTCTGACCAAGAAGACATGAGTGACAGGGAGGAGGAGAGTGGGGCAGACAGCTCAGAAGGAGATCAATTATCTAGCTCCTCCTTGGATTCAGAACAAGAGTTAATGATACAGCCACGCATGCGGAGAGCGATGCATAGGCAACAACAACTGAGAGATTATTATCAAAGAAAATGATGCCACCTGTGGTTGGGTGGGGCTGTGGTAATTAGTGAGGCTGCTATAAATAGCAGCCTGTGGGTTTGGCCATTGTGGAGGATTATCTGATCTTTGTGTTTCATGACTGCTTTACTGACTTTGACCTTTTGTGTGCTGATTTCCCCCCGCTTTGAAACTAAACCAGAGCAAAGTGTGTTTCACTTTGTGAAAGAAGGAGGACTGTGAATTGGCTCACAGCTGCAAGATAAGTATCACAGAACTGATAAGGGACTTGTACAAATTACCAGTTTGTTTGGATACCAGTGCTCTTTGCTATACCAAAAGAGGGTTTAGTTTAAGTGAATTTTCATTATAAAGAACCTTGTTTTGAATTTTCAAACGTGTGTGTGTCTGAAATTTGTACCTGTGAATTTTTGGGAGGAGTGTACCAGAGAGCCCGACAGAACATATTATAAATAGCATTTATTTGGATCAATGAGAAGGATGAAATTGTGCTGACATGACAAATCATAATAATTTGGTTCCCTGGTTGTTAATTTTAATCTGAGATGCGGTTCCACATCCAATAGTCTGTTCCTTTTTTTCGACTTAGTGTCTACAAATGCTGAAAAAGCCACTTCACATAAATATGAAGTTGAAAAAGGCAAGATGTATTTCAGAACTTCAGAACGATCCCCACCAAACTCCGGTGCAACGCGTATCCCCACCAAACTCTTCCCGTACCCCTGGGGGTACACATACCAAACTTTGGGAAACACTGCTATAAACACATAGCTAATACTAGTTTCAAAAAATGGTGGAAGCTCCTGTAAAAGCTCTGTCAAAAACCTCTACACATATAATATTGCACAATAGCTCTGAGAGAATCTACATTTGCTGCTCAAAAGGTAGTTCATGTTTATTTGCATTGCAAAGTCTTACTATTGCCAAAAGTAGGACTGGCATTTTGCCCTGCATGAGGCCCATAGAAGATTAAAACATTTTCTCTTCTGGAACCAATCAGGCTAAAATTGGATCTAAGGTACAGTGGATTACGAACATACATTTAGAACTGAGCGAACCTTTTATTTGAAAAGGTCTCCATAGGGAATCTAAACTAGGAGCCAAATCACCTTCAGTGAGCAAAGATAAATCTAAAAGGGAGTAGTTTTTAAATGAGATACATTCCTTTCAACCCTCTGAGTGCCATGAGAAAGTAAGCTCCAAAGCTTTGTGTCATTAGATGTAATCAAAGGGCATTCATCTTTCATTTGGTCAAATGCTCTGTAATATATTTGTGCAGAATGAGTTCCAATTTCCCATGAATAGAAAGAATAATGAATGTTACTAGGGGGATATTGTAAGTTTTGAAACAGGTCCCAGTACTAAATCAGATTTTTTTAAAAAAACTTGTGTTTTAATTTTAAAAGATTCAGGTCAATCAACAAAGCGAGTAGAATCCCTACTATGCTATAGACCAGTGTTTCCCAATCCTGGCAACTTGAAGATACAGTGATACCTCATCTTACAAACGCCCCGTCATACAAAATTTTTGACCCAGGATTTAAGATTTTTTTGCCTCTTCTTACAAACTATTTTCACCTTATAAACCCACTGCCGCTGCTGGGATGCCCCACCTCCGGACTTCCGTTGCCAACAAAGCAACCGTTTTTGCACTGCTGGGATTCCCCTGAGGCTCCCTTCCATGAGAAACCCCACTCTCCGGACTTCCGTGTTTTTGTGATGCTGCAGGGGAATCCCAGCAGTGCAAAAACGGGCACTTCACTGGCAACGGAAGTCCGGAGGTGGGGTTTCCCAGCAAGGGGAGCCTCAGTGAAATCGCAGGATCACAAAAACACAGAGGTCCGGAGGTGGGGTTTCGAGGACTTCGGTGTTTTTGTGATGCTGTGATTTCACTGATGCTCCCTTCGCTGGGAAACCCCACCTCCGGACTTCCGCTGCCAGCGAAGCGCTCATTTTTGAGATACTGGGATTCCCCTGCAGCATCGCAAAAACACAGACGTCCAGAGGTGGGGTTTCTCATGGAGGGGAGCCTCAGGGGAATCCCAGCAGCAAAAACACGGGCGCTTCGGTTGGCAAAAGGGATGAATTTTGGGCTTGCATGCATTAATCGCTTTTCCATTGATTCCTATGGGAAACATTGTTTCATCTTACAAACTTTTCACCTTAAGAAACTCGTCCCGGAACCAATTAAGTTTGTAAGACAAGGTATCACTTGTATTTGGACTTCAACTCTCAGAATTCCCCAGCCAGCAAATGCTGGCTGGGGAATTCTGGGAGTTGAAGTCCAAATATCCTGAAGTTGCCAAGGTTGGGAAACACTGCTATAGACCAAGGGGCTCCAAACTTAGCAACTTTAAGACTTGTGGATTTCAAATGCCAGAATTCTGAAGCCTGCTTAACTAATTCTGGGACTTGAAGTTCACAAGTCTTAAAGTCACCAAGTTTAAAGACCTTTGCTATAGACACACAGCAAATACTAATTTCATAAAATGGATGGGATTATCAGAAGCCACCCTGGTGAATTGTTATTGCTGATCCTAAGTAATGTATTAGGATAAGAATTTTTATTTTTTTTACAAAACATGAGCAAGAATGCTTCTGACTAGCCATTAGCTAAATGAACTATAAATCTTGGAAAATTTATGTTTTTACTCACCAAGATCAAAGGCATAGACTCCTGGAAGGCAATACTCAGCATTCTGGCTTGAACAACCTCCAAATAAATATATCTTCCTTTTTACTACACTATAAAGCAAAGTTGAAATGTTAAAGTCATCCATAAAACTTCTGTATCTCACCGCCCCATGGTTAGAATTTTCTGTAGAAAAATATACCGTTGGTTCCTCAAAGAGTATTTCTGACCTGTAATATTCTTCATCACACAGTTGTATCAATAACCTAATTTTTGGATCTCAACATGATGTGCCTCCAACAGCTGCCCAGCTAATGAATTTTATGAAGAATTGAGGATTAAGACAATGTGGGTGTGTTTACAGGCTGTTTCTAGCATTCATCAGCTAGGCAATGGAATCAGGTGAGAAGCAGGGAGGGGACAAGGGCCATATGGAAGCCAACTGAGGGCTACAGGTCATTTGTAGTTCACAAGAGCCCCAAATATGATTTTCATTCTGTTCTTTTTTATTATTTTGGTGCAATTTAGATTTCTATAAATAGCATTTTTATAGTTTGGGGGGATGTTCACTCATGCATGGCCTTGAAGACTTCCAGAAGAATCAGAATAGATGAAGAATAAAGGCTAATTCAATGCACAAATAAGCTGTGTAACTATTTTTTTTTCACAATTAAATCAGGAAAGGGGTTCCCAAAGAGAATGCTTTCTTACAAACTAAAGGTAGGGGAGAAAGGGGGTTGATTCCATAAGGAATTACATGCCATGAAGAAAGCAGTTGGAAAACAGCAGTATTGTTATTGCAGATGACGTGAAATATTTATTTCTTGAGAAAGTGGATAAATTCATTAAACTGTACACTATCTCACCCCACCATCACACATATTTTCTAAAGTATGAAGCTACACAGGGGTCAGTTCCATTTATCTTCAGCATTGGTTTGCATCGCGATGTTTCGCACTGACCGAACCAGATTTGCAACACCATCATGACGTCACCGATACGGTACACCGGTAGTGCTCAGTGTTTTGCGTGTGTAGCTTCAGTTCCACACGGTAGTGTGTGCACACATGCAGGTTCCAGCGTATTTTTGCTTCATGCGCAAGTGCAGAAGCAAAATCTTGCGAGGGAATGCGCATGTGAGATTTTGGCGATTGTTTGCTTTGATGCATGCACGGTGTTGTGGTTAGCTCTGGCCCAGCTCCTGCCCCAAGGACTGTGGATGTGGGGGAGACATCCACATGCTGCAGGCCTGTTTTGCCCCCGGTGGAATCTGATGATGAAGGCTCCTCTGACCAAGAAGACATGAGTGACAGGGAGGAGGAGAGTGTGGCAGACAGCTCAGAAGGAGATCAATTATCTAGCTCCTCCTTGGATTCAGAACAAGAGTTAATGATACACCCACGCATGCGGAGAGCGATGCATAGGCAACAACAACTGAGAGATTATTATCAAAGAAAATGAGGCCACCTGTGGTTGGGTGGGGCTGTGGTAATTAGTGAGGCTGCTATAAATAGCAGCTGTGGGTTTGGCCATTGTGGAGGATTATCTGATCTTTGTGTTTCATGACTGCTTTACTGACTTTGACTTTTTGCGTGCTGATTTTTCGCCGCTTTGAAACTAAACCAGAGCAAAGTGTGTTTCACTTTGTGAAAGAAGAAGGACTGTGAATTACCTCACAGCTGCAAGCTAAGTATCACAGAACTGATAAGGGACTTGTACAAATTATCAGTTTGTTTGGAGACGAGTGCTCTTTGCTATACCAAAAGAGGGCTTGGTTTAAGTGAATTTTCATTATAAAGAACTTTGTTTTGAATTTTCAAATGTGTGTGTGTCTGAAATTTGTACCTGTGAATTTTTGGGAGGATTCAACCAGAGAGCCCGACAGAACACACGGAAGCAAAAAAAAATCTCTGAAATCTTTCTCTCGCGTGTCCCCTCACGAGATTTTGCTTCCTGCACATGCATAGAAGCAAAAACATGCTGAGATGCATGTGCACACACATAAGGGAACCAAAGCTGTGCGCACAGCGCATTGGTAGCAGCAATAACGGGAATCCACCCCTGGACGTCACCAGCGGGTCAATATTGGTTCGGGAGATCCAGTCTGAACCAGCAAGAACCCAACCCTGAAGCTATGCTTGTGTATTAAAAGAAACAGGTCCAGATGGAAGCAGGATTATAAACCTGGAGGTAAGGAACAGGGATGAATTACACATGAAAATGACTTTCTGGTCTTTCGTGGTGGTTTGAAGCATTTAGTGAGTAATCCTACTTCACTAACAGAAACGGTTATGTTCAGCAGTAGCCGGTCCAGGCAATTTGATCTACGCCACACCATAATCACCTGTTCAAGAAAGGCTTGCAGTGGTGTGAACATCATGGAGACCATCTGAACATGAACAACTTGTGGCATTTGTCATGTGGAGTTAGCTATAGAAGTCTATACAGCCATATCTAATAATGGAAAAATGCCCTAGAGGTCATTGGACATTTTATAATTGTGTAAGCCGGTGATGGTGAACCTTTTTTTCCTCGGGTGCCGAAACAGTGTGCGTGCATGCTATCACATATGCACAAGTGCCCACACCCATAATTCAATCCTTGGGGAGGGCTAAAACCACTTCCCCCATCCCTCCGGAGGCCTACTGGAGGCTGGAAAGTCCTGTTCCCCAACTTCTGGTGGGCCCAGTAGGCTCTTATTTTGCCCTCCCCCTGGGCTCCAAAGGCTTCTCTGGAAGCCAAAAACACCCTCCCAGAGCCTCTGTGCGAGCCAAAAATCAGCTGGATGTCACACACATGCATGTTGGAGCTGAGCTAGGGCAACGGCTCATGTGCCAGCAGATATGGCTCCATGTGCCACCTGTGGCACCCATGCCATAGGTTCGCCATCACTGGTATAAGCCAACTAGTGTTTAGTGGAGTGATCAGCTTATTGTTATTTCTAAGTATATCTTCCTAGGTATTTTTAATCTTCTTAATAAATACAAATCCATATCCACTGAGGGGTTTTTTAGTCCATCTGGAGGGACGGGTGGGACATAAAATTTCTCATATGGCTTATCTCATACAGCAGGGCTGTCAAACTGGCAGCCTGCTGGTCTGATACGTCACATATAGGCCATGCCCACCCCAGCTCTGTAAAGGGAAAAACGTTGCAAAACATCATGTGATGGCGACGTGACATGGCGAGTTTGACACTCATATCACACAACTTTGTAGAACTTTCTTGCTTTGTAGAACTTTGCCATACTAGAGTTTATTTATTGCATTTATATTTATTTATTTATTGCATTTATATGCTGCTCACTCCAAATTGAATTCTGAGCAGCTAACAATGGTTATAAATGCAAGTAAAAAACAGTAAAAAAAAATCAATAAAATCACATATATCATTTAAAAAAAAACCATGCGTACTACCATTCAGTCTTAATTCCAGGCCTGCTGGAATTGGAGTTGGCAAAGAAATGCTAGAAATCCATATATTCCCTAATAAATTCATAAGTTAAGAATAATGACTCCAGGATCTAGATGTTAAACATTTCCTAAGCCAAGAAGATACGTTTTCAAGCTTTCAAATAAAATAATATACAGTATCCCCTTTTATCCATTACGGAGTTTTGAAGAGGAAAAAAGCTCCATGAATCTTCTCAACGAAAAGAAACAGTTCACTTTCACTGCATGCCAATGTTGATATATATTCACTGTAAGATGAATCAATTAGAGCAACCTGGTAACAATTTGCGTTATAATCTAACACACCATGCTCTCTTTACCAAAGAACAAGCCCCATTTATCATAATGGCATTATTCTGGAGAAAGTTTGGATAGTTTCCATGTCAAGATTCAATTGAAATTAACTTAGAACAAAGTTGACTATGGGTTTTCTGACCATTCAGTAACTGGCATTTTTTGCATTTGTTTTTACATATTTGAACTACTGAAAGGAAGAATAGAAATAGAAATAAGAATAGAATAGAATAGAATAACAGAGTTGGAAGTTTTTAAGAAGAGATTGGACAACATTTTGTCTGAAAATTATAGGGTTTCCTATCTTAAAAACTTCCAGTGTTGGAGCATTCACAACTTCTGGGCACAAGCCATTCCACTGGTTAATTGCTTTAACTATCAGGAAATTTCTTCTTAGTTCTAGATACGTAGACCAGCGTTTCCCAACCGGTGTGCCGCCAAGCTCCAGCTGGGCGGGGCGCTGCCGGTACTTCCGTCCTGGGGCTCCCGCTCGCAGCTGTCCCCCGGCTCCTGCTCGATGCCGCGGTTTTCGGCGCTCTCCTGCTGGGCCCCAAAGAAGGAAGGCAGGAAGAAGGAGAACTCCATTCTTCGTGCCTTTTTCCCGCCTTCCTTCTTTGGGGCCCAGCAGGAGAGTGCTGAAAACCGCGGCATCGAGCAGGAGCCGGTTGATAGCTGCGAGCGGGAGCCCCAGGACGGAAGTACCGGCAGCGCCCCGCCCAGCTGGAGCTTCTCTGGTGTCGACGGCAAGTGTCCTTTGTGGCCCGGCGGGAGGGCACTGGCGATGGGAGCGGGGGGAGGGTGACCGCAGCGGCCGCAGGCAGTCGCGGGGAGATGGCGGCGGCGAGAGGGAGCGCTCTCTCTCTCTCTCTCAGCTGACTGCAAGTGGGAGCCCTGACGGTGGTGGTTGGACGTGCTGCTGGACGTCGTATATGCTGGCGCTGCGGGCCTGGCATATACGGTGTCCAGCAGCACATCCAGCTGCCGCCGTCAGGGCTCCCGCTTGCAGTCAGCTGAGAGAGAGAGAGAAAGAAAGAAAGAGAGACATATAAGAGAGGCAGAGAGAGAGAGAAAGAGAGACATAGCAGGAGAGGCAGAGAAAGAGAGGCAGAGAAAGAGAGATAGAGAAAGAGAGAGAGAAAGAGAGACATAGCAAGAGAGGCAGAGAGAGAGAAAAAGAAAGAGACATAGCAAGAGAAAAAGAGAGACTTAGCAAGAGAGGCACAGAGAGAGAGAGGGAAAGAAAGAAAGAAAGAGAGACATAGCAAGAGAGACAGAGAGAAAGAGAAAGAAATAAAGAGAGATAGCAAGAGAGGCAAAGAGAAAGAAAGAGACATATAGCAAGACAGTGAAAGAGAGAGAGAGAGCAAGAGAGAGAGAAAAAAGCAAGAAAGAGATAGCAAGAGAGACAGAGAGAGAGAGCAAGGGAGAGAGAAAGACATAGAGGAAGGGAAGGAGGGAGAGAGAAAGAGAGCAAAAAAGAGAGGAAGAAAGAAAGAGGGATGGAGAGAGAGAAAGAAGGGAAGGAAGGAAAAGAGAGAAAGAGGGAGAAATAGAGCGAAAGGGAGGAAGAGAGAGGGTTTTTTTGTCCAAACTTTTCTTTAGCCCGCCCCCCCGCCCCGCCCCCCCCTTTCAGTGTTCCCCAGGATTTTGAAAATATGAATAATGTGCCGCGGCTCAAAAAAGGTTGGGAAACACTGATGTAGACAATGTCAGATTAGATTTTAGTAGCCTTTGTGTTGACTGAAGATAATTGGACCTGAAGTCAATCTGACACCAAATCTTATTTGATGCAACTGCTTTTTTGGCTATTGGTATTTTCTGCGCTTCCAGGGAATATTGGAATATAGTTTTGTTATTCCCAGCTTGAGCACAGAGACAGTACAATGCCCATGGCTGAAACCCACAAGAGCTGTCCCATATGGGAAATTGTATTAAAATGATACTAATATGGATGACAATGAAGGGTGGACATCCATGCACAATCATATATATGGATTCCTTACCAAGACCTAACCAGCTGAGATGAACTATTTGATGCAGTACAAATGAATGAAACATAGAAACATAGAAGACAGACGGCAGAAAAAGACCTCATGGTCCATCAAGTCTGCCCTTATACTATTTCCTGTATTTTATCTTACAATGGATATATGTTTGTCCCAGGCATGTTTAAATTCAGTTGCTGTGGATTTACCAACCATGTCTGCTGGAAGTTTGTTCCAAGGATCTACTACTCTTTCAGTAAAATAATATTTTCTCATGTTGCTTTTGATCTTTCCCCCAACTAACTTCAGATTGCGTCCCCTTGTTCTTGTGTTCACTTTCCTATTAAAAACACTTCCCTCCTGAACCTTATTTAACCCTTTAACATATTTAAATGTTTCGATCATGTCCCCCCTTTTCCTTCTGTCCTCCAGACTATACAGATTGAGTTCATTAAGTCTTTCCTAATACGTTTTATGCTTAAGACCTTCCACCATTCTTGTAGCCAGTCTTTGGACCCGTTCAATTTTGTCAATATCTTTTTGTAGGTGAGGTCTCCAGAACTGATTGGATTAACTGGAGACTAAAACATATGAAGAACGGTTACAGGAATTGAACATGGCTAGGCTAGAGAAAGAAGAACAGGGAGAGACGTTAGCAGTGTTCCAATATTTGAGGGGCTGCCATAGAGAGAAGGGGATCAAGCTATTTTTCCAAAGCACCTGAAGGCTAGATAAGGAATAATGGATGGAAACTGATCAATGAAAGATTCAACCTAGAAATAAGGAGAAACTTTCTGACAGTGAAGACAATCAACCAGCAGTGGACTACGAGCCGAAATGCTAAATTGCACTTGCCGCTGTGGAGCCGCAGGTGCACCCGTGTTTCAGCATGCACAGAAGCAAAAAAACCTCACCGAAACACGGGCGCACCTGCGGTTCCATGCTTGATTTTGCCTCCTCCACAGGTTAGCAGCAAAATTGCACTGGACCCACAAGCATTTACGAGCCGTGTCGGTGAGCGCAATTTAGCATTCCGGCTCATAGCCCACAACTGCAATCAACCAATGGAACAGTTTACATTCAGAAATTGTGGAAGCTTCATTACGGGAGACTTTCAAGAAAAGATTTGTTTGAAATGGTGTAGGGTTTCCTACTCGTGTAGGGGGTTGGACTAAATGACCTATAAAGTCCCTTCCAAATCTGTTAATCGGATTCATTTACGTTTAGGTATAATTGAACTCAGCTTCACAGTATTTTTGGAGAAAGTCTTTGTGCTTTCCTTTTTTTTAGGTTGAACTCAATTGCATAAAATCAATGCTGCAGGACAGCCTTCTGCAATGCATTGCCCTCAATGTGCTAGATTTTTTTTTATATAACAGGCCATCACCTACTTAATAGCCATCTACTTCTTTTTAGCTCTTTGGTGTTTTAAACCAGGTGAGGCTAAGATGGTCTCCTTCTGGATAGATGGTCAGTATCTAAATAGAAAGTGCTAAATCAGAAGCAATCTAAAGTAAGATTGCTGATTTTCTGTCCTATTAGAATAACTTGTATGATACTCAGAATGTGTAAAAGTCAGTTTACATCCAAAAAAGGTACATATCATTGCTAATCTCTTTTCCTTTGTTTTGATCTTGTGAAATAATTTAGTTTCCATTTTGTATCTCAGTACCAAGAAATGAGGATTGCATTTTCTTTTTCTGAATTGCTTACTTACCTAAGTGAATGCCCTTGTCGTGGGCAGGGAATGTGTCCATCTTGTGGTATCTTTTCCCACGTCAAATCAGTTAGAGTAACTGAAAATTAGGAGACATTTGAGATTATTATCATCATCATTAATAACAAAATCTACAGAGAGGGGCGGCATAAAATCTAATAAATAAATAAATAAATAAATAAAACCACAGTTTAATCTTATTTATTTATTTATTTATTTATTTATTTATTTATTTATTTATTTATTTATTTATTTATTTATTTATTTATTTATTTATTTATTTATTTATTTATTTATTTATTTATTTATTTATTTATTTATTTGATTTGATTTGTATGCCGCCCCTCTCTGTAGACTCAGGATGGCTAACAACAGTAAAAAGACAATATGAACAAATCTAATATTAAAAGTAATGTAAAAAACCCAATTTAAGAAACCAATCATACATACAGACATATCATGCATAAATTTTATAAGCCTAGGGGGAAGAGCATATCTCAGTTCTCCCATGCCTGATGACAGAGGTGGGTTTTAAGGAGCTTATGAAAGGCAAGGAGGGTGGGGGCAACTCTGATATCTAGGGGGAGTTGGTTCCAGAGGGTAGGGGCCGCTACAGAGAAGGCTCTTCCCCTGGGTCCCGCCAAATGACATTGTTTAGTCGACAGGACCCGGAGAAAGCCAACTCTGTGGGACCTAACTGGTTGCTGGGATTCGTGATTTACGATGTATAGTCTGTGTTGACATGCAGACCACTCAGTTAGGCTGTGATCCTATCAACTACTGTGCCATTCATGGCATGTTTCATGAAATATAGAATAAACAACATTGAATAATCAAATATTCAAGTAAAAATATTTGATCTACTTAGCAGAATACAGAGGCATCTGCAGGCTCCATCTTTCATTAAAATGATAAAAGCATCATCCTGTTGCTATGGCACAAAATATATGAATCCTGTTGCTCTAAGGCATAATATGTTTTAATTAGTCTGAGCTTGGCATTTATTCATTTAATTTGTGTATCACTTGACTCCTAACATGTTGCATGAATCTAGACATTATATTTGACTCAGCCTTCCATCCTTCTGAGGTTGATAAATGAGGGTCCAAATTGTTGGGGGCAGTAGGTTGACTCTGTAAACCACTTAGAGAGGGCTATAAAGCACTTCAAAGCGGTATATAAATCTAAGTGCTATTGCTATTTATAAACCATGGTTTATGGTTGAGCAAAATGTACGTATATTTATCCATGCATTGGAAGTTTATTCAAGAAATCTTGGTTAAAACAATGTGAGTCAAGAACCAGGGTCTTGTATCAAATCCCCCCTCCCTCGAAATCCTGCAGAAGATGCACTATGCAAAATGATGTATTTATTTTTATACATTTTTTAAATATTAGGACTGTGTACAAGCAGAGGTCCGCCACCCCTGGGCTGTGAATTGGCACTGAGCTGTGGCATGCCAGAAAACAGGATTTGCAAACATGCGAAGCTCCATCCATGGGATGTAGACAGCATGCAACCCCCCCCCACCCCCCACCCCCATCTTCAGAGAAGCGTCTCTCCACGGAACCAGCCTGTGGTGCCTTAAAGATTGGGGGCCTCTGGTATACAGGAGAAACACTGGGATTATTCACAAACGATTCCTTCTTCTATTGTTTACAATTAAAATCCCACTATTTCATAATGATAACTCATTTTTCCTGCATTACAAATAGGTTGCTCTATTACAGTGAAAGATGTGTAACTCCAAAGAGACAAATAAACATGCCATCTACTAGAAAAAGATGAATAGTATCTCACCTGTCAACATGTAGAAGTCATTGAAATATGTTGGTTGATCATCCTGAAAAAGAAAGAGAGAGACTGAACTTGTTTGATTCAAAGATCATCAATATTGTCATCCAGACAAGGAAAGATTTTTAAATTAAAGTGCAGTTTAACTCTCTTGAGTGAGTTGAATTAGAAATAATAGACAAACAATTATCTCTAGACAGAAGCAGGCATAACTATGAGATATTAATAGACAATGACCAGAATGTTGTGATTCTTAAGACAGGAGAGAGAAGATTTTTATTCAACAATAAAAAAGGGACAAGGCATGCAATTTATCACAGCTTGAGAACTGATGCCAAAGAGTGATCAAATTAACAAGAGATAACAAAGAAAACTGATACTTACAGAAGTATTATAAAAGGAGCAGCCCCCAAATATAAATGCTATATTTCCAGCCATTACCAATGCATGTCCATGTCTAAATAGTAAATCGAACAATGATAAATATTATGGGACAGTTTCATAACACTGGGTGTATTCACTTTCACCAAAACGAGAGACCGTCTGTATTGCTATGCCTGCCTAATACAGATCCTCCCACAGAGCTGAACAAGGCAGTCAGTTTCTCTTAGCCACAAACACTCTAAGGCTGCTTACTCACAAAAGCCACAATTACAAACATTTATTCCCCTTCTACTTTCTTGTTTCCTCATCTCTCATGTTTCTCAAAGTGCTCTTGGGTATCAGACAGTGATGTGCTGACAAATTTTTTACTGCCACGCTATGGGCATGGCTTATTTTGTGGAGGTGGCTTGATGGCCATGTGACTGGGTAGGAGTGGCTTGCCGACCATGTGACCAGGTGGGAGTGGCTTGACAATCATGTGACCGGGGGGTGGCTTAAAGATCATGTGACTAGGTAGGAGTGGCTTACTGACCAAGATAAGTTTTCAAATAGGTACTTGCATTCTTTTTCAGTTGATCAAGTCACATTATTCCAATCACTTTTTGTATGTAAAGAAATGTAAACCGGAGCTAAGGAAGAAATTGAAACTTATTGCAAATAATTTAACCCCCTAAATGGTGGTGGGTTTTTTATTGGTGTTGGGCACGTTTTCTTTTAAGTATTTTTTTGTTTGTTGTTAATTTAGTAAATAAACCAATAAAAAAAGGTCACATTATTTGAATAGCCACAAAAAGGACAAATGATAGACAGCATTATTTGTTGACGAGCAGAGTAACGTTTTAAACTTTTGTACTGAACCCACAAGGTTCCGTATGATAACAGATTAGGCAAGTAGCTCAATTTTCTTGAATTGCTATAAACGTTCAGTGCTAGATAATGATTAAAATGATTAAAGCGTTTATGAGTAAAAACATACTATTTAATTATTTCCTATTTTAAAAGTAATTAAGGATCATGCTACGGTACTAGAGAAGGAAGGACAATAAAAAAACTATTAAGTATTCAATAAATAGTGCGTAGACATACTACTCCCAATGCACCCCCCCCCGGTGGGGGCAGCAGCCCATTACTGGTACCAGCAGAACAATGTACGGCTGAGGATGCTGAACGCAAAGCTTTCTTCAACAGAGAAGTATGTTTTTGCTGGACATTTTTGTAACCCAAAATAGATAAATCGGCAATGGTTACAATTCAATGGGTCTTTTCCTGGCAATAAAGTCCTATAAATATGTTTTTGCAAAACATAAATATGTTTTTGCATAAACATATTTTAAATTAAGTGATAACTAAGTAATAATTACCATAAGGTAAATGCTTTTTTAAAAAAAGAAGAGAAGAAAGCAACTTTGATGTGGAAGCGTTTCTTGTTGTTGTATCTATTTTATTGATACAAATTCAGGGTATTTTCATACTTGAGTGAAAACATCATTATACTGTATCACTCATCATCATCATCATCATCATCATCTCCTCTTTATTTGTCTCTTTCATATGAAAACCTCCCCTCCACCAAATGAAATTGTATAATTCTACCCCCCTGTCATTTAAATAAGATGGATTTGGTAATATGAAGCATGGACAGAAATGAAAGAAACTGGGTCCAAGATGCTGTTCACATATCAACAAGAACAGCAACAATCCATTGCGGTTTCTGAGTTGCTGTGCTTACTCAGTTTGTACTGTTTTATGGAATATGGAGTTCTGTAATAATTATTCATTAACTTTTAAAAAAAACTCATGCTGATTTTTACATTTTTTTAACAAGAGTTATTCAATGAGCTCAAAATTCCAGTCTGTTACTCCAATAGAGACATGAAGGTATAAACATAAATATTAAAAGCAAAGTCCAAAAATACAATGGATAGATTAAAATATCAATCTAGAAAGGTGAGAACCAGTCATAAAATTAACCAAAGTCACTAAAAACCAGAAGAAAGAGCCAGAGCAAGAAAGTTAGGACTAGATCAATTAGATCCCTGGTTCCCAACTGTTTGGCCCATGCCACCCAGGGGGGGAATTTGATTTTTAATGGGGGCAATTGGAGCCTTGTTTAAGCCAAGTTAGTGGCCTTTTAGGCTTCCTCTACATGTGTACAGTTCACTTTTTGAATAGTAAGAATTATATGTTATGGGGTGGGGGCATCAGGATTTTAGAGATGCTTGGGTGGGGTATGGCCAAAAAAATAAATAAATACAGTGGTACCTCAAGATACGAACCCCTCGTCTTACGAACAACTCGTGATACGAACCCGGGGTTCAGAAAAATTTTGCCTCTTCTTACGAACTTTTTTCGAGTTACGAACCAGCGTTCGGAGACTGCTGGGAAGCCGCGTGGCTGTTTTAAAAGGTGACAGCCGGGCGGCGGGGCTTCCCAGAAGCCTCCCGAATGCCGGTTCGTAACTCGAACAAAGTTCGTAAGAAGAGGCAAAATTTTTCTGAACCCCGGGTTCAGTTCGGGAGGTTGCTGGCAAGCCCCCCAGCCCGGCTGTCACCTTTTAAAACAGCCGCGCCGCTTCCCAGCTGTCTCCCGAAGCCGAACGCGGAAGTTCGGCTTTGGCGTTCGGCTTCAGGAGACAGCTTGGAAGCGGCACGGCTGTTTTAAAAGGTCGCAGCCGGCCTGGGGGGCTTTCCAGCACCCCCACAAACCCTGAACCCAGGTTTGGGGGGGGTGCTGGGAAGCCCTCCAGGCCGGCTGCGACCTTTTAAAACAGCCGCGCCGCTTCCCAGCTGTCTCCCGAAGCCGAACGCGGAAGTTCGGCTTTGGTGTTCGGCTTCAGGAGACAACTGGGAAGCGGCGCGGCTGTTTTAAAAGGTCGCAGCCAGCCTGGGGGGCTTCCCAGCACCCCCCGGGGTTCGGGGGGTGCTGGAAAGCCCCCCAGGCCAGCTGCGACCTTTTAAAACAGCCGCGCCGCTTCCCAGCTGTCTCCTGAAGCCGAACGCGGAAGTTTGGCTTTGGCGTTTGGCTTCAGAAGACAGCTGGGAAGAGGCGCAGCTGTTTTAAAAGGTCGCAGCCAGCCTGGGGGGCTTCCCAGCACCCCCCAAACCCCGAACCCGGGTTCGGGAGGGTGCTGGGAAGCCCCCCAGGCTGGCTGTCACCTTTTAAAACAGCCGCGCCGCTTCCCAGCAGTCGCCGAAAGCCGTTATTTTGCAGGGTTTTTTTGGTTGCACGGATTAATTGACTTTACATTGTTTCCTATGGGAAACAATGTTTCGTCTTACGAACCTTTCATCATACGAACCTCCTCCTTGCACCAATTAAGTTCGTATCATGAGGTATTACTGTATTGGGAACCACTGACTTAGATGGAACTCATCAGTCAGGGTAGACATCAATTTGGCTTCATAGGAGAAAGCAACAAATTTTTGGAAGCCTCTACAGTTTTCTTTCCAAACTGGATGTAAAGGATGGTTCTTTTAAAGAACTTTGCAGGTTTTTTTAAAAAAAATATTATTAAAGAATTTGTGCTCATTTGCAAATGCATAGGTTAGGGACGGCAGAAATACTCCATTAATTACTGAGGCAAGCAGCCAAATTTAAATGAACTTGCATCAGATCTTTCAACCTATTAATATGCATGTCTGTCTCCTAGAGAGAGCTGGCAGGAAGTACCTGGCGTGCTTTCCACTGTTCGGATGCCTGAGCTCAACTTGGCTATGGCAACGAGGCTGGGGATTGGATATAGCTTCAAGGTTTTAAGGAGCAATTTACAGGCACTGGCTACATTTCTTTGCCCAGCCAGTGGAACCTGTGAGTCAGAAACACCACCATAATTGCTGTGCTTAATAGGTAATGGGATAGGTTTGGGCAACTAAGGAAAAGCGCTTAAGACAAAAGCTTTCAGTCCCTTTTCAAGTTGCCTGAATGACAGATTTTGAGCATTGGCGACTGTGTGGCTGAACTGTTTACTTGGGCTAATTTTGAACAGACTCCTTTAGCACTCTTCTAAAAAGTACAGGTAATCGAGGGGCGGATGGCTTCTAAAATCCAAAATCTCTTTCACGCATGCTCTCTGCAGGCTTCTCAAAACTTCTGTCCACCCCATTTTTTGTGAAAAAATAGACCCATTTTTTTCACAGAAATGGGACACACAGGGATGGGGCTTTGGGACAGCAAAAATGGCTGTATTTGGTATATATGATGCACGGACATTTTCACCCACTTTGGGGGGGGGGGGAGGGAAACGGTGCGTCTTATACTCCGAAAAATATGGTAGTACTTTATACCTAGACACCCATGCTTTTGGACTCAAGAATTCTAGTTAGGTTGTTTTATAAATGTAGTTCAATTTCGTCTTCAATTTTATTTACTGTCTGCTAAGAGCACTCACAGAACACTCATGGATAATAATAATAATAATAATAATAATAATAATAATAATAATAATAATAATAATAATTTATTAGATTTAATAATAAATCTATAATATATACATTCTCTATAATCTCTCCGAGGACTCAGGGCGGCTCACAACAATAATAAAATACATTAAACAATGGTACAAATGTAATAGTATTAGTAAAAGCTAGAATTAAACCTCCTTAATATTAAAAAATAATCAATAGTACACAATCATACCATTCTCAAGTGCTATAATCAGCAGAAGGGGGTGGGGAATCAGTCCCCCCATGCCTGGCGACATAAATGGTTCTTTAACATCTTGCAGAAGATGGGGAGGGTGGGGGCAATTCAAATCTCCGGGGGTAGTTGATTCCAGAGGGCCGGGGCTGCCACAGAGAAGGATCTTCCCCTGGGTCCTGCCAGATGGCATTGCTTAGTCGACGGGACCCGGAGAAGGCCAACTCTGTGGGACCTAATCGGCCGCTGGGACTCATGCGGCAGAAGGCAGTCCTGTAGGTATTCTGGTCCGATGCCATGTAGGGATACATTGCTTGCGCTGGTCTAAGACTGTAATAGCCTCGTTGAGTTATTACAAGGTTTCCTGAACTGAAATGGACATGACTTAAAATGGGCCATGGAAGCAAGGCAGATTCCAGCCCTTGACCCTGTCTTTTCCACTCTCACCAGTGAGATGCCATTTATGGTGCCCCACCGCATAATTCGAAGAGAAGGAAAATACTACTTTAAAACTACATTACAGGTAGTCCTCGTGTTTAAGGTTATGACCATAATTGAATCCTGCAATTATACTTTTAAATCATAATGGTCATAAAATGGGTCACAATATGATTAGACTTGATTTTGTAATTGTAAGCAACGCCGCTGTTTGCTGTGAGGTGGATTTAGCCAATAACCATACATAAGATCCAGTTTCTGGCAAAAATGCTATAAATCACAAAGATGTTACAGTGGGGCATTGCAAACAGCCATAAATGGGGGCCAGTTGCCAAGCACTCAAAATGTGGTCATGTGTGAGGGTTTGGGGAGGGCAATGTTGGAAGTTCAAAACCCGACCATCAGTAGATTTTTAAGGGTTCATTATAACTTCAAATTCATCAACCTGTTGATGAATGCAATGTTAAGCTGCCTCTGCAGCAGGCTGGGAATGGGTTGAAAAGTGCTATCACAGGGATAGGTCCTCTAAAAACTGCTACAGTAATGAGGAAGTTTTTTGCTGCAGTTCATGGGACACGAGTGTTCTATTCTGGGCCTGCACAGATGGAAACCCAAGGAAGAATTCCACTTGATGCTCTTTTAAATCAAACTCTTTTATATAAAAAGCAGAATTTTACAAGCGTTTTAATCCATCTTGGCCGCTTTCCCAGTGAAAGCTCAGAAGAGATAAGAGGCCAGCCTATCAAAGCCCATTAACATTCCAGAGGCAATTTCTGAGTCACACAGACACACCCACTTACAATTTCTCTAGACATTCAGCAGACAAGGGCATTTCGACTCCATGGATTTTTGCAGAGAAATAGCAGTGTTCTAGCATAGTATGTCTGGAAACCCCAAACCTTGAATTGACTCCATTACAAACATTGGAACTCCACCCTGATTTCCCAATAAGGCCACCCTTAAGTACCTATTTGGAATGGTCATAATTCCCTAGAGTTAAAAACTACAGATTACTTCCTTTTCCCATATAAATATTCTTGTCTTTTTCTTAATCTTCTAAAGCGGGCATCTAACAGAGGCTCGTGGTCTACCTCCTCCTCCGAGTCAGACATTACTATCATTGGCATATCTGCCACCTCTGGTGGTCCCCCAGGTTCATCCAGGTCTATTTCTCCCTCACTCTCACTGTTTGCATCAGCTGGCAAAACCAGTGGCCCAGGGTACCAAAATGGGCCTGGCTCATCCTCCTCGGAATCTATCATTTGATCGAGGACCACTCACAACAATGAGGTCAATGCTTTAGGAAAGTAACCTAAGCTCCTTTTCACACTGTTACTGTTTCTTCTTGACAAACTCTCCAAAGTTGTGGGGAAGATCTGCAATCACTCAGATTTCTGGAACGTCTACAGATCTTGCAGAAGAATAACGAAAAACAGAGTATAACCCTACCCAGTAATGAAGAAAAGTAGGTTAAATCACTTATATATATGAGCTGTATAAACACAGTACCTTTCTATGTATAAACTTACTACACATTTCATTTATTTCTCTGTCTGGCATAAAATAAAATTCCAGGCCCCTATAGGAGGGAGAGAGCTGAAAATCCTTCAAGCTATTTTTTCCTTGAAAGACAACAACAGAATGGCTGCAGACCAGGAATCAGAAGGTGGCTTGAGTTGGCATTTCCACAAACGAGGGAACAGATTGCCCATAGGCCTCATAGAACTGAAGGTCTCCCAAACCCAAACTTATTATAGTTTTATACATTTCACAAATATCACAGCTGACCACAAAACTAAATTGGCTCAGCAGTTGCGGTTTTATAATCACAAAGAACTGGAATCAGTCTTACAGCAATATAAACTTTAGGAGGAGCTAGAAATTTGTAGAGTCAAGTTCATTTCTCTGTCTGCATTTTTTTCTAGTTTGACAATATCGTCTTTCACACACTAAGTCTTTCTCTACATCAGGGCTCCCCAAACCTGGCAACTTTAAGACTTGTTGACTTCAATTCTCAGAATTCTCCAGCCACTTATGCTAACGGGAGAATTCTGGGAGTTGAAGTCCATAAGTCTTAAAGTTGCCAAGCTTGAAGAACCCTGCCCTACATCATTCTTATTGGGACAGAGTAAAACATAAAGTATTGACCTGAAAACTCTGCTGACCATTGATAAATCTTACTATCAAGAACAATGGTTATTTGGTTTCCATTATGGTACATTATGCATGGCTATTCCTTGATATGACTATCCTCTTAGAATGAAGAATTGGAGGAACCCAGGGAGATTATTTAAACCACATAAACTTGGGAGGAAGTGAGGGAGATCATTTAAACCTTATAAAAATATATAAGAAATAGGATGAACTATGGCAGGGGTGGGATTCTACGGTTTAGACTGGTTCAGGCAAACCGGATGCTCCAACGATCAGCTGGGAGCAAATCAGTTCGCTCCAACGATCTGGTGGGCCCATGTGTTTACCTTCCCCCGCGCTTTACTGACCTATATCTTCTTAGTTGATTCGTACAGCAGAGCGGTGTTTCTCCCCAGCAGTAACGCGGAAGATACGTTTTTGTAAAATGCACGAAGCGTGTGATTACCGAGACAATTGTCAAAGGATCCCATCATCGATTGATGGGATATTTGGAAAAAGTTTCACACTACTCTAAATTATACTCAGTTTTATAAAACCATACTTACATTATATAAACACACACAACATGTGGACAAAACACCACCACCATATATTACATACATAATTACTATTAATAATATATTATAGCATCTATCTAATATACAATAATGAAGTATATAACTCTGTTATGCCCAGTGACCAAGGATGTTATTGAAACTATGCTATCACGGATGTACACATAGACACTTTGTAGATCTAACTGTTAATCAAGAAAATCTACAAGTAACTACTAAGGAGACATTTTTTAATTTTTAAAACAGACTTCACACAGGCCAAGAATAGTTTCCTTAAGCTAACCATTCTACCAGATCTTTATCCACAATAAACTTAATTTATGAATTAAATTCTAATGCAAGATAGCCAAGAAAAAGTACGGTAAGAAAAATTATCAGTTCACTAAATAACTTTAGTGTTATATTTCAGTATAACACAGATACATAAATTAAGACTGACTGTTTTCTGGGGTCTTTTTTTAAACCACTCTGCCATACCTAGGAGTTGGAGGATTTCCATTCACTTCCTTTTTAGTCCAGTATCCGCTTGCGAATGCCATCTAAGAAAGCTGTGTTGGGAAAGAAAATAATGGATTATTTTGACAGCATTTAATGGAATGGTAATGGTGTTCACTAATAAATATGAATTATGTCTGGGATGAGATCGACCAATGTGTATTTGGGAATTGCTTCCATTTATGACAGTGACCAAGACCGACAAGTTCCTTTCTCCAATGAAAATTCATTCCAGAAATTGTCCTGATTTTTATAAGGAAAATAAGGAAGGGCAAGGTTGAACAACTGTAGTCAGGAGATGGGAGGGATCATATAAATAATGAATTTCATCCTCTTTCTTCAATTCAACTTTTACCAACATGGTCCATCTGTATGTGTCTGAAATGCAACTCACAAAATTTCTACCTAGTGTGACCAAAGAGAAATATGCCAGGAATGGATTTCAACATGTCTAATCATCAGCTGAAAAAGTATTATCAATTATCACAGTATTATCATATTCGCCAAAATTGATGACAGCAATGGTTCTCTTGTAATCTTCCATGTAATTTGTCTATGGAAGTTCTCTATAATAACAAAGCATGAAACAAAATTTACTTTCCTCCCCCTTTTATTTTTCCTCTGTGTTATACTCACCACTGTGATTCTGTTTCTCTAGAAATGCAGGAATTAATATGTCTGCAACTTCAGTAAGCCTCCCAATTTTAATTTTACCAGTTTTATCAACCTCTTTACCTGCCCTGAATAACAGTTGCTATGGCACCAACATACACAGATTGCAATGCACACCTTTGTTGCCTTTATAATTCTGATTTATTTCCGGGTCATTTGAAGTCATGACAACTCAAACAGACAAAGACCATAGTGTAAACTCAATATCCCATTATTCTGTCCTTCTCTAGTAAAATCCTATTGAATGTATGTGTGGAGAATTTCCATTAAAGAAACAGTAGGCACATTTTTAATTAAAGGATTAATCTTGTCTTTCCAAAGTCTATAATCCTATACATACAGTATTTTCGTATAAGCAACTCATACCCTATTCTGTATAAATACTATGCAGTGGTTCTCAACTTGGGGACCAGGATCCTTTTAGGGGGTCGAATAATCGTTTCACAGAGGTCGCCTAAGACCATGGGGAAAGACAATTTTCTCATGGTGTTAAGAACTAAAGCTTCTATTCTGGTGCCTTGGAACATATTTTTACAATCTGACCAATCAGCTGTTTACAGTGGGGGTGTCCCTCTGACCTTTCTCCCAATCAGCTTAAAGCTCTGTTGGGAGAATTGGCTTATTGTTGGAGGTCACCACAACATGAGGAACTGTATTAAGGAGTCATAGCCAGTAATGGGAAGCCAAAATTTTTATTGCCACGCTGTGGGTGTGGCTTATTTTGTGAGTGTGGTTTGATGGTCATGTGAGTGGGTAGGAGTGGCTTGCCAGTCATGTGACCAGGTGGGAGTGGCTTGAACAATCATCATAGTTCAAGTGAACTGTTGTCCTCAACTTACAACCTTCCTAGTGTTGCTCTCTGGGGTGACAATTTGCTTCGCGTTTCGCGTGCTCTCCTTCCTGGGTCGCCCCCCCCCGCCTCAGGCTGGGTAGCCAGGCGAATGGGTGCTGATCAGCTGTTGAGAAAAGAGGGGGGGTCCCCCCTGCAACTCCTGCCAGTGCTGGTCTCCCTGCCGCTTTCTGAGGAAGAGGAGGAGGATGGGAGGGGGTGATAGTCAGCTGGAGCTGAGCACACAGCTTCATTTCCACTGGTGGAACTGTGTTCCACCCCATCCTGCCTGCTGCCCACTCCTGGTCACAGCATTAGAAAAGTTGGGAACCACTGCATAAGTGAACATAAAACTATGGGTAGGATTACCTGAGGATCAGATTATAGAACTATTGCTTCAATTAAGATAAAACTTTATAGTGATTGTAGTAGAGGTTTTGTATCTGCCCACATTGTTGTAACACACTTCTTCTAGGGTTGAGCTTGAGTTTATAACAAGGTCCTGGTAACTGACTTCCATTTGTTTTCGTTCAATTTTTAAGCAGTGTCTGACTCTTTGTGACCCCCGTGGATCAACCCTACCCCCGATCTTTCACTATAACTAACTTCCATAATGTCTCTTTATTGACAATATTAGATAAAACTGCTTGCAATAGAGGTTTAGGTTGCCCATCTCCGATATAAGATTATTTTCTTCTCCTGGCTTATCAATATTCTTGGATATGAAAATATATGGTTATACCTAAGATGATGAGGAGGAAGAAGAGGAGGATTTATATGCCTTCATCAAGGTTTGGTACAAATCAAACTACAGAAATATAATAATAAATAGTAACCAAACCAATTGGACAGTTACAACAAAGACAACCCAATGTTGCAACTATACAAATTAGCACCACCTTAGAATACAGAGAAATACATCCACGACACATATTTCTGTATAACTGTGTGCTGTAGACCATCTTGTGTTTTCTTCAAATAGTTCAGTGAGAAGAAGAAAACTAATCATACTTTAGATTAGCCAATGCGTGAGTCAGGCCACTATGAAAGAAAAGAGATAACATTTGTAAGCATTTTCTTTTGGTTGCCTTTCCAAACAGTCAAGAAATTTGAATAAAATATACGTATCTCTGTCCCACAAATCCATATTTTGTTTCTAGCAGACGAATTTTGGTGAAACATATCTAGAGAAAATCAAATTATTCCAAAGCTTTTATGATTTCTTTTTACATGGAAGATAAAACAATGTTTGCTGTCATCATAATCTAAACACAACCCATCCATTCATCCTTGTATTTACCATATATAATTAATCCTCAAAGACAGCAATTTCTCAGCCTCTCCCCATGAAATTGTCCTTATCTTTACCCATCTCATGAATGAAAAGGGCCAATGTCATAGTTACGCAGGCATAAGCAATGTTTTTTCTGACCTCAAGGCAAACTTCTCAGATGAGCCTCCCAACCCCAACATTAGTCACATTACATTACAATAAATAAAACTGTACCCTGCAGAAAAACTGAGCTCCTGGTAGGGGAACATAGTATGCTACTACAGTAGAGTTCCAAGGTTTGTGAATGTTAACGCTACCCAAGTAGTGTATAAGGGTAAACAGAGTAAACTGAGGGCAAACAAGCATGATAGAATAGAATAGAATTTTTAGAATAGAATTTTTATTGGCCAAGTGTGATTGGACACACAAGGAATTTGTCTTGGTGCATATGCTCTCAACGTACATAAAATAAAATATACATTTGTCAAGAATCATGTGATACAACACTTAATGATTGTCATAGGGGTCAAATAAGCAATGAAGAAGCAATATTAATAAAAATCTTAGGATATACGCAACAAGTTACAGTCATACAGTCAACATGGGAGGAAATGGGTGATAGGAATGATGAGAAAAACTAGTAGAATAGAAGTGCAGATTTAGTAGAAAGTCTGACAGTTTTGAGGGAATTATTTGTTTAGTAGAGTGATGGCGTTCGGGAAAAAACTGTTCTTGTGTCTAGTTGTCTTGGTGTGCAGTACTCTGTAGCGACGTTTCGAGGGTAGGAGTTGAAACAATTTGTGTCCAGGATACGAGGGGTCAGTAAATACTTTCCACGCCCTCTTTTTGACTCGTGCAGTATACAGGTCCTCAATGGAAGGCAGATTGGCAGCAATTGTTTTTTCTGCAATTCTGATTATCCTCTGAAGTCTGTGTCGGTCCTGTTGGGTTGCAGCACCAAACCAGACAGATGATGATGGTTGTTGTTGTTGTTGTTGTTGTTGTTATTATTATTATTATTATTATTATTATTATTATTTTCAATTGTATCACAGTGGCTAGTTGTTTTTCTAGATTTGGTATTAATTACTAGTCGAACCCATCTAGGGGCCTAACATGTTGTAATATATTTTCGAACTACATGTATGGAACTGAGTAGTGCTGCTTTCTGTATTTGGCTGATGGTGATTTTGTCAATTTTAAGAACATAAGAAGAACCATGCTGAATCAGGCCAAAGCCCATCGAGTCCAGCATTCTGTGTCACACAGTGACCCACCAATTGTACATGGGGATCTTGAGCAGAATGAGAAGGCAAAACCCTTCCTTTCCCTTGACCCCCAACAAATGGTACCCAAGGGAATTTTGCCTGCCTCAATCAACATAGAGGCAGCACGTGACATCCGTTTCAATAACCACCAATACACTCGGCACCCATGAATCTGTCTAATCCTGCCTTGAATCTATCCAGATTTTGAGCTGTTTTAAATGTAATTCCAGTACTTTTGTGATAGCACCCAGTGTTCCAATCCCCACTGGAATTACCACTGCTGGTCTGTGCTATAATCGTTGAATTATGGCACAGACAGCAGTGATAATAATGATAATGATCATGATACTAATACTAATACTAATAATAATGACTGGAGAACCAAACATCCAAGAAATCTAATAAAACTTCACAGCTTCTGTACGTGGATGTCCTGAAGCTGTATGGAAAAATTGAAAATGAAATCCAGTCTCAGACCAACACTGTCCAAATCTTTAACACTGATATCAGCATGGAGTTTGGTTTGGACAAATGTTCCACAATAGCACTGAAGAAGGGTAAAATCACTGAAAGCGTGGGCATAAACATGCTTAATGTTCAAGCCATAAAGTGTCATCAGCCAAAGGCCTATAAATACCTGGGCATACTACAACTGGGCAACATCAAACATGGGCATGTGAAAAACATGGTCAACAAAGAATACACAAAAAACGTCAGAAAAATTCTCAAAAGCAAGCTCAATGGAGGCAATACCATCAAGGCCATAAATACATGGGCTATACCTGTCATAATAACCAGGACACAGGCTGAACTGGACAATTTGGACAGAAAAACAAGAACACTCATGACCATTCATCATCCACTTCATCCCTGTAGTGATGTTGACAGACTATATCTGGCCAGAAAATCTGGTGACATAGGACTTTTACAAGTAAAACAAACAGTAGTAGAAGAAAAACATGCATTGCAGAATACGTCAAAGAAATTGAAGAACCTGCATTGATTAAAGTAAATAACCGGAAGCTTCTGAAAGCACAGTAAACAAAAAATCAGTATAGAAAAACTGCTAGGAAAACCAGAGCCGACAGCTGGCACAATAAAACTTTCCATGGGCAGTTTCTCGACAAGATTGAAGGAAAAGTTGATAGAGAAGACCTACTTATGGCTCAGTAATGAAACACTGAAGAAGACAGAGGGTTTGATTCTTGCAGCCCACAATCAAGCAATCAGAACAAATGCAATCAAGGGCAGGATCAAAAAATCAGCAGCTGACCCAAAATACAGACTTTGTAAAGAAGCTGATGAAACAATTGATCACATTCTCAGCAACTGCAAGAAAATCACACGGACAGACTACAAACAGAGGCACAACTACGTGGCCCAGATGCTTCATTGGAACCTCTGCTACAACTACCACCTACCAGTGGTAAAGAACTGGTGGGATCATAAACCTTAGAAAGTAGTTGAAGACAAACATGCCAAAATACTTTGGGACTTTTGAATTCAAACTGACAAGGTTTTGGAATACAATACACTGGACCTCGTGATTGTGGAAAAGGAAAAAGTGTAGATTATTGATGTCGCCAAACCAGTTGAATTGATGAAAAACCAGTACAGGTGGTCCCAATGGTAATTGGGTATGCTGGGCACTGTGCCAAAAGACCTCAGCCAGCATTTGAAAACAATAAACATTGACAAAATCATGATTTGTCAGTTGCAAAAGGCCACTGTACTTGGATCTGCGCGCATCATACGAAAATTAAAGCCCTACATGGCATTGGACCAGAATACCTCTGGAACCGCCTTCTACCGCACGAATCCCAGCAGCTGATAAGGTCCCACAGAGTTGGCCTTCTCCGGGTCCTGCTGACCAAAAAATGTCATTTGGCGGGCCCCAGGGGAAGAGCCTTCTCTGTGGCGGCCCCGGCCCTCTGGAAAACTCCCCCCCCGGAGATTAGAACGGCCCCCACCCTCCTTGTCTTTCGTAAGTTACTCAAGACCCACCTGTATCGCCAGGCATGGGGGAACTAAGACATCTCCCCCAGGCTTTTTATATTTCATGTTTGGTATGCATGTGCTGTATGGTTTTTAATTGTTGGGGTTTTTATATATTTTTTATTATTAGATTTGTCCCATTGTTACACTGTTTCTTATTACTGTTGTGAGCCGCCCTGAGTCTTCGGAGAGGGGCGGCATACAAATCTAATAAACAAAACAAAACAAATAAATAAATACATCACACAATCCTAGATGCTTGGGAAGTGTTCGACTTGTGATATTGTGATATGAAATCCAGCATATAAATCTCGCTTGCTGTGTATTACTGTTTTTTATTTAATAGCATTTTTTTTTAAAAAAAATTGATCCTGGATTGCTCTGAATTTTTGACCAAAAGGGGGGGGGGGAGGAGATGGAGTAAGATACCTAGGTGTGAAATTATTTAGAAATTGAGTTAAGAATGGAAATCATGTTTGGCACTCAAGCTAACATAAAGACCCTGGATTGATTATGTTCCCAGCAGTCGGCATTTTACAATAAACAAACACTCAAGCATATTGCTATTAAAGCTGCTTTTAGTAGAGGCAATGATACACAAACGATGAAACATGTATCATGGCCTAACAGTACAATTGCCACCGTTAGTGCTGGCATGAAATGTGAGGAGGTCATGTTTAACAAGAACATTGCATTAAGAGATGTTAAAATAGAAAGTGAGAGCTGATTGCTCTAATAGGTTTTCTCACCAGGAATTGAGTCCAATATCTATATACATGGTTTGGGGGGGGGGGGGGAATGCAATGTCTTTATGTCAGACTATAATACCAAAATAATAAATATTACGGATGGCTGCCAATCACTTATATGAAATGACACTAAAAGAAGGTAGAAGTTCTAGTAAATGATACTCTTCCTCATTTATCCTTAACCACATCATAGCCGTGCACCAGCAACCCCGACTCCATTCATTTCATGCCCTGCCCATATCTGAGGCAGCTTAAACTTCTAGAAGAGGGGAGCCACCATGCATAGGCCATGCCCACCCAGCTCTGCGAATGGAAAAAAACCCATCACAAAATGTCACATGATGGTGTGATGCTGTGAGTTTGACACCCGTGTTCCAAACTATAAACTGAGAGCAAACCCCCTTCTATACTAGCACCTATGATGTTACCTTGTTTAGGTAATGAAACATCTACAAGAAAACAACAAAACTCAAGAGAGCACCAAGGACCCCTCAGCTTAAACCTCTCCTTGCCTGCTCCAGTTACATTGTGGTTGTTATGTCCTGAAAAGCTGGGAAGTTTTCACTCCAGACCAGAAACTCAAACAGGTAAAATCTGATTGGTCCCCGAGTTAAAGGGCTCCCTATTTAAACCCCTGCCTATAGATGTCTCCTGCCTCTTCAGTAGAGCAGTGATTTTCAACCTTTTTTGAGCCGTGGCACATTTTTTACGTTTACAAAATCCTGGGGCACACCACCAACCAAAATAACATTTACCTCCAGTCCTGACCAGGATTATAAATCGGGACCATGGGGAGGAGTAGCAGCTTCAACTACTCACCACGGCCACACAATGACAAGTGCACGGCAGCCCAAGCGGGACCTTCCTGAGTATGGATGAGAGGCAGCCTGCTATTGGTTCATCGCTAGAGGTCGGGATGAATCCTAGATGATTGGTCAGTGAGCATTCCCTGTGCCTCCACTCTTCCTGTCGCTGATAGCTGGAGGGATTGTGAGGGGAATGTTTATATTCGGATGGAGGCAGCTGGTGGCAGGCCGGATAAATGGCCTCCGCGGGCTGTATGCGGCACGCAGGCCGTAGTTTGTTTAATTTCCCCACGGCACACCTGACCATGTCTCACGGCATACTAGTTTGGTTGAAAAACACTGCAGTAGAGGGACTTAATAGTGGTGCTTTCTGGTTTTTTTCACAACACGTTTGCTGTGAATACAGTTTCAGTTAGTTTAGCTCTTGTTGGCCACTTCTATCTACTGTGAGAACACTCCATTCCCTGTGGTTGTTGAGCTCTTCCTTCTACAGTTGGTCAGATTGCAAAGCAGACTCCTGTTCCTGGAGATGCATGTCCAAATAATGTCTGACTGGCGCTTTCAATAGTGTTTGTCAGCTCCTACACATCTACCTTATAAATACAGGGTTAAAGATCTTCTAAAAGAGCATTGGACCTGCTTTCAAACACTAGTTAGTGCTTCTAAAAGACTGCTGGTCTAGCCTTATACAGATTGAGTTAACAAGGAAATGAAAGCCAGGTTCTGCTACATTACAGGTTTTGTACAGTTTGGGCTGACATTAGTTTTTTTTCCATTTTCTATTTTTTAAATTATTATTTCTGAGGACCCATGCAAAAATGCTCTTGCTCTGGACAATGACCGAAGGCCAGGCTCCCACAGCTGCAGTTTCCATGACTTTGTGCAGTGCTTCACAGCTATTTTCCAGAGAATTAGCAATATTGTCTCCCTCTGGGAGGGAGAGCAGGTATCACTGGGCCCACTCCATACCAGCTTTATTAGCAGTAGGTGCTATGGTGATGGCTATCGTTGCGACAAGTAAGCCACTCAGATTTGTTTGACTCAAGATGTCCGCTCTAGCATTCAGGTTCTCTTTGGTTACAGTATTATCTAGCTACTTCTGGATACTGCCAGATTTGAGGTCAATTGCTTTTTAACCCCATTCAGGCTGGATGCATCTTGTCAGCTGTGCTGTTTCTGAATTAAGCCCATTTTCAGAAAAGTATTACAGTGTTCCCTCGATTTTTGCGGGTTCGAACTTCGCGAAGTCTATACCACAGTTTTTCAAAAATATTAATTAAAAAATACTTTGCAGGTTTTTTCCCTATACCAGTTTTTCCCGCCCGATGATGTCATATGTCATCGCCAAAGGTTCGTCTGCTTTTAATAAATATTTTTTAAAATAAACTTTAATAAATAAACATGGTGAGTAATAATCTAAATGGTTGCTAAGGGAATGGAAAATTGCAATTTAGGGGTTTATTTATTTATTTATTTATTTTATTTATTTATTTGTTGGACTTGTATGCCGCCCCTCTCCGAAGACTCGGGGCGGCTCACAACATGTAAAAACAGTCACAACAATCCAATTAATTAAAATTTAACGATTTAAGAAAAGAAACCCCATATGATAACAGACACACACACAAGCATACCATGCATAAATTGACGTGCCCAGGGGAGATGTTTAGTTTCCCCATGCCTGACGACAAAGGTGGGTTTTGAGGAGTTTTCGGAAGGCAGGAAGAGTAGGGGCAGTTCTAATCTCCGGGGGGAGCTGGTTCCAGAGAGCCGGTGCCGCCACAGAGAAGGCTCTTCCCCTGGGACCCGCCAACTGGCATTGTTTGGTTGACGGGACCCGGAGAAGGCCCACTCTGTGGGACCTAATCGGTCGCTGGGATTCGTGCGGCAGGAGGCGGTCTCGGAGATATTCTGGTCCGATGCCATGAAGGGCTTTAAAGGTCATAACCAACACTTTGAATTGTGACCGGAAATTGATCGGCAGCCAATGCAGACTGCGGAGTGTTGGTGAAACATGGGCGTACCTAGGTAAGCCCATGACTGCTCTCGCAGCTGCATTCTGCACGATCTGAAGTTTCCGAACACTTTTCAAAGGTAACCCCATGTAGAGAGCATTACAGTAGTCGAACCTCGAGGTGATGAGGGCATGAGTGACTGTGAGCAATGAGTCCCGGTCCAGATAGGGCCGCAACTGGTGCACCAGGCGAACCTGGGCAAACGCCCCCCTCGCCACAGCTGAGAGATGGTTTTCTAATGTGAGCTGTGGATTGAGGAGGACGCCCAAGTTGCGGACCCTCTCTGAGGGGGTCAATAATTCCCCCCCCCCAGGGTGATGGACGGACAGATGGGATTGTCCTTGGGAGGCAGAACCCACAGCCACTCCGTCTTATCCGGGTTGAGTTTGAGTCTGTTGACACCCATCCAGGCCCCGACAGCCTCCAGGCACCGGCACATCACTTCCACCGCTTCGTTGACTGGGCATGGGGTGGAGATGTAAAGCTGGGTATCATCGGCATATTGATGATACCTCACCCCATGTCCTTGGATGATCTCTCCCAGCGGTTTCATGTAGATGTTGAATAGCAAGGGGGAGAGGACCGACCCCTGAGGCACTCCACAAGGGAGAGACCTCGGAGCCGACCTCTGACCCCCCACTAACACCGACTGCGACCGGCCAGAGAGGTAGGAGGAGAACCACTGAAGAACAGTGCCTCCCACCCCCAACCCCTCCAACCGGCGCAGAAGGATACCATGGTCGATGGTATCGAAAGCCGCTGAGAGATCGAGGAGCACCAGGACAGAGGATAAACCCCTGTCCCGGGCCCGCCAGAGATCATCCATCAACGCGACCAAAGCGGTTTCCGTGCTGTAACCGGGCCTGAAGCCTGACTGTCGGGGACCTAGATAATCAGCTTCTTCCAAGGACCGTTGGAGCTGGAGCGCTACCACCTTCTCGACAACCTTCCCCATAAAGGGAAGGTTGGAGACTGGACGATAGTTGTTAAGTACGGCTGGGTCCAGGGAGGGCTTCTTGAGGAGGGGGCGCACAAGCGCTTCTTTATAGAGTGGTGGAAAAACTCCCCTCCCCAAGGAAGCGTTGGTAATCTCCTGGGCCCAGCTCCGTGTCACCTCCCTGCTGGCCGAGACCAACCAGGAGGGACACGGATCCAGTAAACAGGTGGCAGAACTCACAGCTCCGATGGCCTTGTCCACTTCATCAGGTGTCACCAGATCAAACTCTTCCCAGACAGGTGGACAAGTACGTGCCCCAGTCACCTCGACTGACTCGTTGTCAGTCGACTCTGTTTTACAATTGGAGTCGAGGTTAGCCCGGATCTGAGCGACTTTATCAGCGAAAAACGTGTTAAACTCCTCGGCACTACTCTGCAAGGGCTCCCCAACTCCCCCCTGATTAAGAAGGGAGCGGGTCACCCTAAACAGAGCAGCCGGGCGGGATTCCGCTGATGCAATCAAGGCGGCATGGTACGCGCATCTTGCCGCCTTGAGCGCCACTTTGTAAGTCTTAATAAAAGTTCTTACAAGTGTTCGATCGGATTCTGACTTACTCTTCCTCCATCGCTTCTCTAGACGTCTCTTTTGGCGTTTCAACACCCGGAGCTCCTCGTTGAACCATGGGGCTCTACGGGGTCTAGCGCCGCGGAGAGGTCGCAAAGGCGCAATCCGGTCGAGAGCCCCTGCCGCAGCCCTGTTCCAGGCCTCAGCAAGGGTCTCCGCCGAACTGTGGACGAGTGCCTCTGGAATAACCCCAAGCGCCGTCTGAAAGCCCTCTGGGTCCATCAGGCGTCTGGGGCGGAACATCTTCATTGGTTCCGCCTCCCTGCGGGGAAGGATTGGAGCCAGGAAGTCAAGCCGTAGCAGAAAATGGTCAGACCATGACAAAGGCAACACTTCTAAGCCCCTTAATCTCGGACCATTACTCAATTGCTCGGAAAGGAATACCATGTCAGGTGCGTGCCCTCCCTCGTGAGTCGGACCCTGTATTACTTGAGTCAGGTCCATGGCTGTCATGGTGGCCATGAACTCCTGTGCCAACCCAGAGGTTTCACCGAGTGACGGCAGATTGAAGTCCCCCAAGACAATGAGTCTGGGGAACTCCACCGCCAACCCGGCTACCTCCTCGAGTAGCACAGGCAGGGCTTTTGACACGTAGCTGGGAGGCAGGTACGTGAGAAATAAGCCCACCTGAACCCCTAAGTCCAACTTCAGCAAGAGAGACTCACAACCTGCAATTTCCGGAGCAATGAGTCTACGCAGGCAAAGGCTCTCCCTGGCTATAATAGCCACTCCTCCCCCCCTTCCCTGGGGTCGAGGTTGATGCCATATCTGAAACCCGGCTGGGCAGATTTCAGAGAGAGGGACACCTCCCTCCGGGCCCAGCCAGGTTTCAGTAATACAAGCCAGGTCGGCCTCCTCATCCAGGATCAGATCCCGGATGAGGAGAGCTTTATTTACCACCGACCTGGCATTGAGCAGCAGCAACCTGAGTCCAGGGCCAGAGTTTAAAGTGTTAAGGGAAGGTTTGTGATACTGTTCATAGCCAAAAATAGTGTATTTACTTCCGCATCTCTACTTCGCGGAAATTTGACTTTCGCGGGCGGTCTCGGAACGCATCCCCCATGAAAAACGAGGGAACACTTGGATGACAGGTATGAGACACAAAGGACAAGCTATACGGAAGAACAAGACTCTTTTCTGCTTCACCTTGCATTCAGTTACCTGCCTTACTATCGGTGAGGTAGGTAATTGGAGAAATGCTAAACATTCCACGCAAGAATCTGTTTAAATATATGAGATCTCGTTCTGCTCCACGTTGAGGACCATGATTAGTGGCTATTTTCCACTTATGGATGAGAAATAAAGAAAGGAAATCCCTTTCCTGGCTTCTGTGGGCTTCTTCCTTGTCTGTAATCAAGTACAGAATAGGAAAATCAAGCGGCAGAATAGGAAAGTCCTGGAATTGTGGGTTGTAAAGGGAAAGGTGGTGGAATGATTTATGCTCGCATACTTTTTTGTAGGTTCAAGAAATGGCGGACATCATTATTGTTGAAAGACCCCTTAGTTAATTCTAATAAAACAGCAATATTCAAATTAATTAATTTATATATCCATACAACTGAATACAATGAATTCATTTGTATAGAACTAGATTTATTTATGCCTAACTACCGGTAAATTAAATCAAGATATTTCTATTCATAATGGTGTTGAATCCATTGTTATTTATTTTATTTATTTCAATTTATAAGCTGCCCATCTCCTGACAGGCTAGGGAAATAGCTTTACTTTTTAATTTCACAAATGTTATAAGAATCACTTTATTGTCTCTAAACAAACAGGGAGTAAGATGGAACTATAAATCCTAACCCTAACCAAGTTATTCCATTGATTCTGTTTCTTAATAACAGAAACAGGCAACTGTATTTGTTCCATCAATACATTGAATTACAATTGAAGCAATTTTTATTATTAGAAAGCTCAGGCGCCAAATATACAGTATCTGTTTGACTGTCAGATGCTCTTTTAAACTCCAGCAAGTCAATGAAATTCAGATAATTTTAGAATCCAAATTCCTCCTTTACCTTGATGTTAATGGCCATTTCTGACTACACAAGCGGAGCAGATCAGTTTAATACCATGACAGAATTAAAAACCCGAATGTTAATGAATTAGTCTTGTCATTTTATGCTTCGAAGACAGATGTTGGGAACCATCTAGTTTGGCAGGGAAAAGGGATGAGCTAGTTTTGTCACTGTGCAACTGCAAAAGGGCTGGAACTGGCTTTTCCTGAATTCCTTGGCGCCTCATCTAATTATTCCAAGAATGGCCTGCCTGACGAGGGAGATTTCTATATCATAGGTAGAATGTAATAAAGTGGTTAGTTTGAACTCTGCACGTATGCCTGAGAACAGTTCCTCCAAGATCATTATTATTTTTTTTTTTTAAACAGCTTTTGTTATTTGACTGTTTTTGAGGAAATCAGGTAGGGAAATTGCTAAGAGAATTATCTTGAGAAATGAGAAAAATTGTACTAATCTGTAAATTGAAGACTGATAGTGTTCCCTTGACTTTCGCGGGGGATGCGTTCCAAGACCACCCAAGTAGAGATGCGGAAGTAATTACACTATTTTTTGGCTATGAACAGTATCACAGGACATCCCCTAACACTTTAAACCCCTAAATTACAATTTCCCATTCCCTTAACAACCTTTAGATTATTACTCACCATTATTACTGATACTCACCATTGAAGAAGATACTTTAATGATCCTGATATTTATTAACATTATTTATTAACAATAATTTGGCGATGATGTATGACATCACATGCGGGAAAAAACGTGGTGTACAAAAAAACCCCGCAAAGTATTTTTTAATTAATATTTTTTGAAAAACCGTGGTATAGACTTTTCGCAAATGTTGGACCCGCGAAAGTCAAGGGAATATTGTATTAGGGGAATGTAATTTAGCCATTTTTGAAAAAGTATTTCTATCAACCCCTCCAATGCTCCCTTTGGAATATATTTTAAAATAACTTATAAAATTAAGTTTTATCCTTTTTAAAATGAAAACATACTTATTATTTCATATATGTGTGATATTATTGGGGGTTTTTTGGTAGTATTTCTTTGTTAGTATTGGTAGTATTTGGAAGTTTTTGTGTATAATTTAACACGGTGACCCCCAACTTTTTTTCCCTTTTTGCAGGGAGAAAGATTTTTCCGCGGACCAGAAGAGATGTGGTTTTATGTGCTGCCTACATCCTGAGGATGGCGCTTCACTTGTTTGTGCTTATCAGTTTTTGGCATGCTGCAGCCCTATGCTGGTCCATGGACTTTTAACAAATCTTTATTTTATTTTTTAAAAAACAATATAATAAAACGCCTAGTCTCCGCTTTATTAATAGGAAAAAAAGTTGTATTAGAAAAGTTTTACTAATTCCTTGGATAAAATAATCTGGTTTTTTAAACCATCCTTATCGAAGAAAGAGATAAATGACTTTTGGACCTGATGACTTTAAATTAATTGATCTGATTAAATAGTATCATATAAAAATTTAGGATGCCTTTCACTGTACAATTACTGATTTTGCATTCCTGATATTGAAATCTAATTCCTACTAATTGCAGAAAGAACAAACCTAAGCAATGCTTGGTTCTCACAATTCCAGGAAATCTGGAAGTAAAAAACAAAACAAAACCTGTTAGCAAATTTCTTCAATACTGTTGTTAAGAAAAATTTATGAATGGGCCATAAATTTCAAGGAGTGGAGAAAGACCTGGAGAAAGTATTCAGCAACAGTTAACAGGAACTCCTTGATTTACAGTCCTTCATCTAGCAAATGTTCAGTTACAAAACAGTGAAAAAAGTGAGTTACTACTGGTTCTTTCTTGCACAATTGGAACAATGCCATGGCCACATAATCTAAATTTGGGTGCTTGGCAACCACCACGTATTTACAATGGTTTCAGCATCCCAGGACCATGCTATAACCATTTGCAACCTTCCCAAGCTGGTTTCCAACAAGCAAAGATTGTTGAGGGCAAGAGGCTGACTCTGTAAACCGCCTAGAGGGGGCTGCAAAGCATTGTGAAGCAGTATATAAATCTATGTGCTATTGCTATAGCCAATAGTAAAAGCTGGATTAACAACCACATGGCTCACTTAACTGTGGTGTATCACTTAACCACCACGGCACAAAAGGTTATAAAATTAGGCATGACTTGTTTAACAACCAACTTGCTTACGTATCTAATCTAATCTACAGTATCTGCCTACCTACCTACCTACCTATATATCTATTATCTATCTACTTACTTACCTACCTACCTAGATATATGCCGCCAACTTCCAGAGGACTCTGGTCAAAATTCTGGTCCAATTATTTTATTTATTTATTTATTTATTTTGTCCAATACACAATACACATTGAAGAGAATAAACATATAGTAATATATATCAAGGAAAGGATAGAATAAAAAATATAAGAATAAAATGCATCAATGAAGAATAGAGAAGAAGATATATAAAAGGAAGAAAAAATATATGAGATATAGGAGACAATTATGGTCGAAACAATCAAAATTTTGGCCCAACTGCGGTTGTAAATCAAGGACATACCTGTACCCAACCAATTAATAAGTTATAAATTTCAATATAGCTAAAATGTAATGTAGCATTGAAACATATTGTGCCTTATTCCCAATAAGGCAACCATTATCTTTGACATGTCTTACGTAATTTTTTAAAAATAGTATCGCTTTAATAATTTTACATCCACTACTGCTCTACAATAAAAAACAAAGCATGAAAATACATTAATATTTAAAAATAATAATAAAAAATACACCGGCTTTACATCAAAGGTTTCATAAAACAGAAATCTGTGAGCACCACAGCCTCTTTCTTTCTCACATATTCGGGTGCTCGGAAGCAAAGGCGCAATGCACACAGAAAGACCGCTACACCAACATTACAGTCCGAACTTAAAAGCGCGCAGAAAAAAAAAAAAAAGGCGCCGCGCTCCAACGCGAGTCCCGCTCATCCGGGAGATAAAGCCCCGCCCACGTCGCCTATTGCGATACATGATTGGCGGCTCCGCGGTGCGGAAGCCCCGCCTTCTCCGTATGTGACGTCTTTTCCGGTGTGTGTGTGCGGGGGGGCGTGTGTGTGTATGTGTGTGGCTTTCGGTGGCTGTGATCCCGGGAGGGCGCATTAGAGAGCGCTAGAAGGGGGGGAGGGCAGCGCTGCCGCCGAAAGTTGCCGCGCCGCCGTGAGCATCTCCTTCTCTTTTCCCGTTGTGGTTTCTTTTTTTTTTTCCACGCCCCCCTCCCCACTCCCCGAATCGCCCGGCCCTAGAGACGGTGGCAGCGGATGAAGGAGCCGGCGGGAGGCCGCCCGGAGCCCCTGCATCGCCGCCGCTTCCTCCGCCGGGGCAAGATGCGAGCGACATGAGCCCCGAGCCCAAGCCGCCGCCGTCTCTTCCTCCTCCTCCTCTTCTTCCTCCAACCCCAGGCGGCCGGGAAGCGGAGGTGGTGGCCTTGACAGTAGCGGCGGCGGCGGCGGTGGTGGAGAGCGAAGCGGCGGCGGTGGCATCCGGTGCGAGCGGCGGGGGCCGAAAGTGCGGCAGCCGAATCATGCTGGTGAGGAGAATCGGGTTCAGGCCGGGCGGAGGCGCCTCGGTGAGTGTCTGAGAAGAGAGACCTTCCTCCTTCTGTCCGCTGAGGCTCCGGGGAGCTCTGGCCGTCGTGGAGGGGGAGGAGGCGGATGCTGCTCGGATGTGAGGCCAGGTGTCGGCTGGGTTTCGGCGTTTGAGAAGCTTGCATCCTGCAGCCGGAAAGGAACGCCGCCGCTGCGTCTTCTCTTTCTTCTTCTTCCTCCTCTGCTTTCTGGGCCTCTGTTTGCTTTTGGGAATTTATTTATTTATTTATTCGACTTCGGAACCGCCTTCTGCCTCACGAATCCCAGACTGATAAAGTCCCACAGAGTTGGTCTTGTCCGATTCCGTTGACTAAAGCCAGTGTTTCCCAACCTTGGCAACTTGAAGATATTTGGACTTCAACTCCCAGAAGTCCAGGTATCTTCAAGTTGCCAAGGATGGGAAACACTGGACTAAGCAATGTCGCCTGGCGGGCCCAAGGGGAAGAGCCTTCTCTGTGGCGGCCCCGGCCCTCTGGAACCAACTCTCCCCAGAGATTAGAACTGCCCCCACCCTCCTTGCCTTTCATAAGTTACTTAAGACACACCTTTGTCGCCAGGCATGGGATAAATCAGATACCCTGAGAACATATAGTTTTATAAATGTTATGATTGTATTGAATGGTTCTTAATGATGGGCTTTTAAAATGTTTTGTTTCTTTTTAAATATTGGATTTGTATATTGTGAGCTGTTCCGAGTCTCCGGAAAGGGGCGGCATACAAATCTAATAAATTAAATTAATTCTATGCCGCCCAATCCCGAAGGACTCAGGGCAGCTTACAACATAATATAATACCATACAAAAAGATACAAGCAATAAAAATAAGTTGAATATAATCTCTAAAAACTAACTAATGGTTGCAAGGGCCAGAAAGAGGTGTCCCTCCCCCCCCCTTCTATCCCTTGGGAAAAGCCATGGGTGGTGCTGTGGGCAAATTGACCTAGGTGGGTTGGAAGACTTCTGGGTTTGCCTGGAGTTCTAGCTAAAGGCCATCCCATTCAGGAGAACCTTGCAAGGAATCGATTTCGGTTCACTTTCTAGTTTAGGAAGATTGAAACAGACAAAACTACCTTGCAGTTTTGGTTTTAAACCTTGCTTTTAACTTGTTCGCATTTATTATACATTTTTACTGTTTCAGGCGTAAGGAAATGAAATCAACAAAAAGGAAACAAAAAAACACCAACCCAAACTCCACACTCATAGTAAGAACCCCATCAAATGAGGAAATCACTAGTTTCAGATCCGCATGACAAATAATCTACAGGTCTCAAATTTCATTTTGGGTCATATTGACCCGAGCAGAACAGCAAGGTTAAGTGAGGTCTGGAACTGGGGTCTCCAACCTTGGCAACTTTAAGCCTGATGGACTTCAATCCCAGCTTTGCTGGCTGGGGGATTCTGGCAGTTAAAGTCCTCTAAGCTTAAAAAAAAAGCAAAGCTGGCTGGAGGATTCTGGCAGTTAAAGTCATCCAAGCTTATAATTGCCAAGGTTGAGCTGGTCTAGAATAAAGTGCATGTCTTTGGGGGAGCCAACAGGTGTGTTAGAAATGTTGGATGGATGCTGGTGGGATGCAGTGAGTGAGTGCTATCAATTTGTTTTTCTTTAAATGACCACATAGATCAGTGGTTCGCAGCCAGGGGGTCTGGACCCCTTTGGGAGATCGAATGACTGTTTTATAGGGGTCACCTCAGACCATGGAAAAAGACAAATCTTCCATGGTGCCTTGGAACATATTTTTATACTCCAACCAAAGGGCGTTTACAGTGGGGTTATCCTTCTGAACTTCCTGCCTATCAGCTTAAAGTTCTGTTTGGAGAATTAGTGCTAGACCTATGGCTGGGAATCACCACCATATGAGGAACTGTATTAAGGTGTCGGGGCATTAGAAAGATTGAGAACCACTGCATACATTTTCTTCATGACAATCTAACCCTATTTAACCTGGCCTTTGCAGGGCCTTCAATGTTGTATCTATCAAAACTATAACATCCCCCTTGTCACTGGGCATCCTGTTCTTTCCCTTCCCACCTTTCCCAGCATTGAAGCCTTTTCCAGAGCCAGGCCTCAGATATTACACAATTCGCTATTTTCATCATAAAATAGTTCTCTGAAGGGAAGTTTGTGTATATGTTTCGGCCATTTCTCTAAGCACAACCCCATTTATTACATCATTGATCAGATTGCAGCAATCAACTTGAGTTTTCCTCTTATATGAATGGGAATCCAGATAAAAGAAGTCTATAAACTCTTGCTAGTTTTACTTTCTAAAAATGCTGTGGCTGGATGAATTGAAAAATAAGAATTCTACTCAGAGAATGAGTAATTATCTCACCATAAAACAAGATAGAAACATAGAAAACTGACGGCAGAAAAAGACCTCATGATCCATCTAGTCTGCCCTTATACTATTTTCTGTATTTTATCTTAGGATGGATATATGTTTATCCTAGGCATGTTTAAATTCAGTTACTGTGCATTTACCAACCACGACTGCTGGAAGTTTGTTCCAAGGATCTACTTTCAGTAAAATAATATTTTCTCATGTTGCTTTTGATCTTTCCCCCAACTAATTTCAGATTGTGTCCCCTTGTTCTTGTGTTCACTTTCCTATTAAAAACACTTCCCTCCTGGACCTTATTTAACCCTTTAACATATTTAAATGTTTCGATCATGTCCCCCCCTTTTCCTTCTGTCCTCCAGACTGTACAGATTGAGTTCATTAAGTCTTTCCTGATACGTTTTATGCTTAAGACCTTCCGCTATTCTTGTAGCTCGTCTTTGGACCAGTTCAATTTTGTCCATATCTTTTTGTAGGTGAGGTCTCCAGAACTGAACACAGTATTCCAAATGTGGTCTCACCAGCGCTCTATATAGTGGGATCACAATCTCCCCCTTCCTGCTTGTTATACCTCTAGCTATGCAGCCAAGCATCCTACTTGCTTTTCCTACCGCCCGACCGTACTGCTCACCCATTTTGAGATCTTGCAGCTATTGAAATTATACAGTGTAGATTAAATTACATTTATTGGATTTATATGCCGCCCCTCTCCGCAGACTCACAACAATGGTGAAGAACAATACGTAGTAACAAATCTAATATTTAAAAATCTAGGTTACAGTTTTAGATTAAAAAGTCCAAAAAAAGAAGCCCCAATATATAAAAAACAACACACAATCGAATCATACACAAAAACTAATTGGGCAAGGGGGAGATGTTTCAATTCCCCCATGCCTGATGGCAGAGGTGGGTTTTAAGAAGTTTACAAAAGGCAAGGATTGTGGGGGCAATCCTGATCTCTGGGGGGAGCTGGTTCCAGAGGGTCGGAGCCACCACAGAGAAGGTTCTTCCCCTGGGTCCCGCCAGATGACATTGTTTAGTCGATGGGACCCGGAGAAGGTATATCAGTGAATTGGGCAAAGATGAAAGTGTTTTATGTGTTTCTGTGTTAACCTTGGTTATCTGATGGACTCTCAGTGTTTGAAAATTGCAGAGTAAGTCTTCTACTAATAATTTACATTAAATTGTAATTTTTTATAAACTTTAGCTGAATTAAATATGAAATCTTGAACAGTTAAATAAGGAGCAGTAATTTTCGCTTTTCATACATCCTCAGCAACTCTTCTAGACTCAAGAATCCCACAAATGCAATGTGGATAGTTTTAAATTCTTATAGATATTAGTTGTGTTTTTGATTCTATGTTTTTTGTTCTATATCAATGTTTTTTATTTTATAAGTTTTATTGTTTGGTTGTTAGTTCACTGACATGTTTAAAGTGGAATGTAAATATCTAAGTAGAGCATTCTGATAAAAGATGGTGATACTTGGGGGTTCTAAAGTGTGAAGGAAGACACCATAGTTCTTATATAAAATCTATTCAAATATATTGCATTTTTGAGTTGTCATTAAATGGAAAAAGGGATTTTACAGGCTGATGCAAGCAAAGGATTCTCTTTAGAAAGTGAAATTGTGGCACTTTTGTCATCCCTTCATTCTTAAGTGGCTATCTTGGAAGGGTTGCAACAAGGCATCTAGACTACCTTTGCTCCATCCATGGCATGCAAAACACCTGGCAAAACTTATTGTAAAAAAATCAGAAAAAACTTTGTGTCTTCTAATATATAAATTATTGTTAGAAAAACAAATCCCTAATGTCCCATATACTATTAATACTATTTTGTTTTTATTAACAGCAAGGCATTGGTCGACCAAGTGTGTACCATGCTGTTATTGTGATCTTCCTTGAATTTTTTGCTTGGGGGCTTCTCACAACACCCATGCTCGCGGTAAGTTTTCAGATCCCATTGGCTGCAGTTTCATTAGCATTTTTCTTGTGGAAGGAACTATTCTGTTCTCTACTGGTCAGATGAAAAGCTTTTCCCCAAAATTGTTTTGTGGCTAATGGGCTAAATAGGGTTTCAAAGGCTGTGATTATAAGAGAGGTGGGAAATCTTCTTAAGTTTCTGGAAGAACCCAGATCTTATCAGGAATCTAGAGCACATCCAGAAATTAAGTTATTCCAAGATGGACATCAGTTGTGCTTGCCTTGCCACCCAGTGTAGAGAGAACATAAATTTATTGAAACAAATGCAAGGTATATAACAAGTAAATTCTAATCATTCTGTGATTAGTTGGTAGAATTTTGGAGAAATAAAACATGTTATATTTTATCTTGGGAAGGAAGAATTGTCTTAATTAAAATATGAGCTTTGTGCCATTAGATAAAATTAAAATACCAGTTTTGTATCATTAGATTTGGGACATGATATCTACATGATAGATATGAGAACATTCAAGGCATTTCTCATCTAGTTCTAGCTGCTATTTAACTCTATGTGAGTGTTGCTAGTGTCTTATTGCTTAGAACAAAGAACATTCATAATTGTTTACTTCCTTTGGGCAGTTCATTTTTTTTGTCATTGCTGTAAAACCTCTATTTCTAGTTACTTAACCAGTTATTTCTAGTTAGATTGTGTTTTATTTGCTGAAATACTACAATTCTTAAAATATAGGAAAGGTAGGACTTTAATTACAATTTATGGAAGTCAGATAAAACTGTTCTTGTCAAAATCCATCCAGTCATGGTAATCAATTCCCTATAGGCTTCCTTTGAAGGTCAGCTGAGTTTTGGGAATGGCTTGTTAGCTTGTAAGAATTGTTCTCAAACTGAGAAGGTGTTCTATATATTGAATACAGTATTTCAATTTCTTTTCCTGTGCTCCTTGGAACTAATGTTTTCAATATATATTGCTCAAAAATAAATAAATAAAGGGAACACTCAAATAACACATCCTAGATCTGAATGAATGGAATATTATCATTGAATGCTTTGTTCTGTACAAAGTTGAATGTGCACAACAGCATTTGAAATTGATTGTCAATCAGTGTTGCTTCCTAAGTGGGCAGTTTGATTTCACAGAAGTTTGATTTACTTGGAGTTATATTGTGTTGTTTACGTGTTCCCTTTATTTTTTTGAGCAATTTATATAAAGCACAATACAAATTCTGCATATTTTTCTTTCTTTCTAACAATTAAAATAGCTCTATGTCTGTTATGAGAAGATTATGGGAAAGATGCCAGATACATATCATACTGAGGTCCAATAATTGTACAATTTATTAAAATGTTTATCTTATTCTGACAACAAATCAGTTCTTTTAATGTTTCAAATTACCACAATCACATTTCATGCAACTAGAAATGTGTGTGCATATAATTAAGTGTCCTTTTTGTTTTATTCTACAGATAATGTATAACCTTTATATTGCAGTTGTTTAAATGTTAATATCAGTTTTAGCAACTTGTGAAGCTATGCTTCTTTTGGTTTGAGATATTTAATTATGATTATAATTATTTATTTAATGGAGGTAGTGATGATTTAATCTGTATTGTAGTTTGGTACTAGATTTGTGTTCAGTGAAGTTTAGCTCAGGAGGAAAGGATTTAGGTGGCCACTTTCTTTAATCTTCAGGTCATATTATTCCTTATCCATATTCTGGAGGATTAGATTAATAATGATAAGGACTTTAAGAAGAAATGCTACTCAAGAAAAATGCTGTATTCCCCTCCTATATCTTTGTATTCTTGTTAGATTGCAGTTCCCTTCATGAATGCTCTGGTGAAGGAATCTTTACTTTGGCAATTATTAAATATGCATTTACCTAAATTGAGAAGCTAATTTTGAAATAAAAAATATTTCTGTTATAGGTCTTACATAAAACATTTCCTCAGCATACATTTCTAATGAATGGCCTCATTCAAGGAGTTAAGGTAAGAATGTTTTAAGTATTATTATCACTCTTACTAATTAACAGAATAGGAATTCTGAATAGGAATTGTTATACTATAGTTATGAAAACAGCATCAAGGCAAGTACCAGCATAAACACATTATTTTTTAAAGATAGTGATGTAATTAAAGTGGTCATATATTTTTAGCCGCCCCAAGTCCTCGGAGAGGGGCGGCATACAAATCCAATCAATCAATAAATCAATCAATCAATAAATTTATAATATAGAAATAAATAAATACATAAATATATGTAAGACCAATTGAACTTAGCAAGACTTAATTTTCAGTGGATAAAGCTACACTGATATTTAGTAAATTAAAAATACGAGGCAATATAACATCAAAATGAAACTAGCAGCATATCAGTTTGATAAATCTGACCTCAGCAAGTGGCTTGTGTGAAATAAGGATGGTGTTTAAACCAGTTTTTGCATTTGTAAATTGTAGCTTGAAAACTTAGTGTCAGTGATAGAAGAGCACAAGCAGAATGGACAAAGGCATGCAGGAATGTTAGTTAAAAACCCATTGTAATCAATAGAACAATATTTCAATAACATTAGCAACTATATATGCCTCTTGCATTTGCCTTCATAGTTACCTGCCTGAAAAAAGCAGTCTAGAATAGGTTGCAATCCTGGTCCACACACAGCCTGTTAGAACTCAGTCTGTACAAGCAGGTGAAGCTTTATCTGCGCATTGTAGGATCTAAGTAGTGCACAAAACCACCCCTCCTTGGTCTGTGGGAAAATTGTTTTCCACAAAACCAGAGCCTGCTACCAAAAAGATTGTGGACTGCTGATCTAGAATGTATTTTAACACTTGCAACGTGGCTGCTAACATTCCACAGGGCAATACTCTATATGCTCTATAAAACTATAGTTTCCATAATATTTAGCTGGGAGAAATAGTGTATCATATGGCAACAGCTTTTGAGCCAAGGTACTTTGAATTGACTAACTTATAGTGCCTAAAATCCCTAATTTATGATTGACCTATGGCATCGAAATTTGGCAAATTCTATAAAACATTTTATATAATACAGTTATCATAAAATACTTTATGACATAATACAACGTGTCATAAAACACTCCCCATGCTGGTGTTTGATTGTGCCATGCAGTTCAACATGGGCTACTTTCAAGGCAGATACATCTCTGAATGTTCCAGTGAAGGCATTAAATTAGAATTCCTGTCATTGTTGAAAGCATTGAGGAATCTGGTAAAGAAATATTTTTGAAAGGATGATCCAAAGGGTCACGGGTTGTCTAGCTTGTATACAAAGGTAGCATTATGTCTGATTTAGAAGAATCAATGGTTGGTATCATATGCTTAGATAACTGCTGACTTTTTCTTATTTGTTTCCTTGTTACCTCCATCCAATCTTAGCAGCAGCAGAATTGGAACTAGATCATATTGCAGTATTGGCTAGGCCAAAAACATTTGGATTTGGAACTTGATTATTGTATTTTGAAAATTTTTACCAATCATGCAGTTGGAAAAGCTGAGTGTTTGAAGCAACATTGCTCAAAATGATATGATTTTGTTCTGAGAAAAACCAAAATATTTTCTCCCTCAGAGCATATATGCAGGCAGTCCTCACTTAGTGACCACAATTGGGACTGGTTGGGACACAATTGGGATCTTGTTGCTAAACACTGGGATTGCTGAGAGAAATATGTGACCACGATGGACTTACAGTGTCACTTTTCATTTGATCATTAAGTGAATCACCATAGTTGTTTTAATAAAGCACTTGACCACAACTTGCAGCTTTACTTCTGCGTTCTCTGTTAAGTCTACTTGTTGCAAGATGGCTGGGGAGCACACAGATGATGGTTATGTGTCCATTGGAGGCTGCAAGAGGTTTGCTGATTACAAAGTGACCAAAGGATTAATCTCACCATTGCAAGATGCTGCAAAAGTCATAAATGCAAAACTTGATCACAAATGCCCTTTTTAAACATTGTAACTTTGAACATTTGCTAAATGAGGCATTTGGTAAGCGAGGACTACCTGTACAGATCTTTTTGTAGATACTGTTTTGTTTCAGACTGCTTGACTTGAGAAACTCTGTGCTTGAAGGATTCTGTAGTTTGTGAAAAAATAAAGACCTTGGAAAAACTGGGGGCTAGGATTAGTTTCACTGATTAATTTGGATATGTGTGATCCACTGGAGGCATATCAAATGGATTTGGAGTATTAGGTGTGTAGTCAGTTGAGTAAAAGTGAATCAAGAACAGCCTTTATTCCCTCTTCTAGTGGCTTCACATTTATGTGAATGGAAAAGTTGCTCACACGATCATTGCATCATCATCATGGTCATGTGATCAAAATTTCAACACTACATAACTAATCCATATTTATGATGGTTAAAATGTCTAGGAAGAGAGAAATCATGTGATCCTCTTTTGCGACTTTCTGGAAAGCAAAGTCAACGGGGAAGCCGAATCCACTTAATAATCGTGTTACTAATTTAACAACTGCAGTGGTTCATTTAACAACTGGCAAAAAATTTTGTTAAATGGGGCAAAACTCACTTAACAAAGTTTCACTTAGCACAGAAATTTTGGGCACAATTGTGGTTGTAAGTTGAAAACTACTTGCATTAACTTTTATATTGTGTTTTATCATGGAATATTTTTTAAATAGTTGCAAAAAAATGTCAATAGTTTGAAAATCCATGATGGCTTGACAGGAAAATGAACGTTTACATTAAAAGTGCAAAAAAGGAAAGGTTAATAGATGTATCTTTAATGCCACTGCATCTCTTTTAAGGAAATCATATGTAAAGGTCTCTTTCTTGACAATTCTCTGATTTATGTCATCTGTATATTGGGGAAAATATACTTTGTAAGTGAAACCTTTGAAAGATTAATGCAATTATTTGTATATTACACTGCTCAAAAAAATAAAGGGAACACTTAAACAACACAATATAACTCCAAATAAACCAAATTTCTGTGAAATAACTGTCCACTTAGGCATCGTGCACATTCAACTTTGTACAGAACAAATTATTCAATAAGAATATTTTATTCATTCAGATGTAGGATGTGTTATTTGAGTGTTCCCTTTATTTTTTTGAGTAGTATATTTAAATCCTACTGGCATCAGTAGTGATTTTCAGTTTACTGCCTACTTGTGGACTGTCAATTTTGTTAAAACATGTGTGCTCCAAAATAGATGTACCAGTGGTCCAAATTGATATGTATAGGCTGAGCATTTGTTTGAAATTCTCAAAAGTGATAAATATTAAAGCGAAGAAAGAAAATATATACCAGTGATGGCAAACCTTTCTTCCCTTGTGTGCGGACAGCATGCGCACATGTGACAGAGGGTGCACCCCTGCCAATACCCATAATGCAAGCTCCTCCCCTGTGCATGCGACCCACCTGCCCCTGCACATGTACACATGAGCCCTGTATTGGTGTTAGCAGGCCTCCCTGAAACCTCCTGGAACTAAAAAAGGAAGGGGAGTGTCACAATATTCCCCCATGTCCATTCACATGTCACCCCCACCACCCTTCACTCATGCATGCATGTCTCCTGGCAGAGACCCCAAAATCCCCTGGCTGGCAGGAGGTACTTGGGCATGTGTGGTGAAGCTGGCAGAGGCATCAGCTCGCATGCCCGCAGAGTTGGCTCCACGTGCCACCAGTGGCATGCGTGCCATAGGTTCATCATCACCGATATATACTGCTACCTAGTGAATATTTAAGGTAGGGAGAGAAGGAGTGGGAGTAGAAACAACCTAATACAATTGAATTTTATTTACAAATACAGAACATATTCAATATTCAATATCCGGATTGTGGGGGCAATATGCTGGCTCTATTAAAAAGCGCTATTGCTAACATGTTGTAAGCTGCCCTGAGTCTAAGGAGAAGGGCGGCATAAAAATTGAATGAATGAATGAATGAATAAATAAATAAATATTGTGCTACAGTATTAAAAATCAGATCTGTATGAAAAACTGTTGAAATATAGGTGAAATAAATTCAGAATCTTCTGTAGAATATGAGTTTTATAATTCTCTAGATACTGGCCAACATTTGACTCTTTTATCTGCCAGTCTAATTTTTTTATTTTAGTCTTCCTTTACTTCAAAATGGCTTGTAGATTATCAAACATTGATGATTTAAGGCGTCATGGGCTGCAATATTACAGCTAATTTGCAGATTAAAAGGATATGTAAGAAATGCTTACCTTGAAAGATCAAGCAGACCATTCTCTTTCTGTGGCACTTTCATTATATTGTTCAGGTGGAGAATAGCTATGCTTGCTTTTTGTTGAAGTACTTTTACATCTAAGGAAAATTTTCTGTGCTCACATGAAGCAGCTCATCAATTAAGTTATTCCTTGGAGACCTTTTTATCCAGGTGTTGTGACCTTCGTCAACTTAGCTGTGTCTGAGTTAAGGAACTCTGGAAGCAGAATTAACTACCTATTATGCATGGGGCCAATCCCATCCAGTTTGTTCTTTTTGAAAAAGAACTTTCCAAAAATATAATAGAATAATGGAAAGTAATATAAACTTAAGGAAAAATAGAAAAACATGCTGTTGGGTGTGCTTTTCACAGCACTGTCTTCAGTTCACCATTTTTCTACAAGTCCCCCAATCCTTTTTTTTTAAAAAAAGCAATGCCATAAAATCAATTTTAGGGAAAAAATTTCCCCTTCTCAAATTAACTTTTTTATTGAGCTCTAGTAAAAGGTTCGGTAAAGTTGCTTTTTGGTAAATTTACTTTCTTGTTTGTTGTACTTTATGTAATCTGTCAATATGTGTGTATACGAATGATGAATATTATATGATATTGGTTACAGAAAACCCGGCAAATCTGAAATTAGAATCATAATATTGGAACAGAACATTTAAACTGTTAAGTTCAATGTTTAATGTCTGTTGTTGAATATATACTGTGAAGAATAACCTATCACCACGTTGAATAGTGAGTTTCATTGTCCAAATGTTCCTACTGTCCCCTTTTCCTCGTCCTCGTCCTCTTCACATTCAGTTATTCAGTTGTAATCTGTCTTATAACTGAAATTCACGATTCTATGACATGCACAGAAAGAGAGAATAGGCCTTGACCTATGTGGCATTCTTTCAGCACATATCTACTCAAAGTAGTCTGTTTGTCAAATGCTTTGCTTGAAGTAATTTATAACATCCCCGTAATCAAAGAGGTTGATAATATTTATTCATATAACATATCTCTGCTGCCTTCTAACAATTTGTAAATCTTAATATCACAATAGAAACAGGAACTTGCACTGTATGGTATAAGTATCCATCCTACTTTAAAAATTCTAAGAAATTAACCTGGCAGTTTTGTTAAAAAATATTTTGGAAAAAGCACATAGAACAAGTAAAGACAAGTCAATCACTCCTAGTGATGTTTACTCATACTATTCAACAAAAAGATATAGGTAGTGTTTTCAGATTTTTTGAGAGACATGAAATCATAATAATAGAGTTTTAATTACTGGTTTCTTTGTAAAGCCCTCCTTTTAAAAACCTGATTTGCTTTTGCTCTTATTAGTGACAATATTTGCGGCTGCAGTCCTTTGACCAAACATTTATATACAACAAATTTAAAAAAAGATGTAAATGAAATCCTCACTGCAAATTTGATACCACTCAATAATTTGAACGCTTTTCAAAAATCCCTAAAGAGGTTAAAGCTTTCATATAATTATATATATAAAAACATGTGACATATATATATATGTATATGTATATGTTTTTTTATGTCGGCTCACCCTGGTATATAGAAGGAACGTCACAGCTCCTTTTTGCCTCTAGGCCCAACCCAGGACCATTTCAAGGCAGTCAATTTATTTATAGCCGACAACTATATTCTGTATGTGTCAAATGTTTTTTTAGCTGGAATTTTAAAATTCCAAATATATATAATATATTTGTTAAATAAAAAGATCTACATTCCATGAACTAATCACAGTAAATCCATGTTAATATTTAAAACTAAACATTTACTAATCTCAAACTATCAGCTATACTTTATGACAATATATCTAGTTTTCTGGTAGAAGAAAGGTGACATTGTGCTTATGTCCCATCTGTGGGCAATATCAGTCACTACAGAAACATAATCCTAGGCATTGAGATGTTTGGTTTTATATACAATATTCTTGGCTTCTTATTTTGCTTTCATCTACCCTTTGAAATGACTTTGTGCTTCTAGCAATCTATAGGCATTGTGACCTTTTGTATATGATAATATAATCTAGTATCTGATGGAAACTTTATTCTTCATTTTATTGAGATGGACGCTCAAATATATTACAATAAACAATTCACCCGTTTGTTTAGCAATTTTCAATTTTGCCATTGCCATGGAAACAATTTTCCCTTGCTGCTTAAGAGTTTTATTGGATTTCAAAAGTATGACACGCATGTTTGGGATTTATGCAGCTTTGCTGCCTGCTCTCTTTGTGTGTGTATGTGTGTTTTTTAAAAAAATGGCTTATTTGTATTACTTGTTATTTCAAAATTATGCTTTATCAACAAGTGCTTACCAAAATATAACACATTTTATAGTCACTATGTTGCTAGAAACAACCTTAACATCATTATTTTTTTGTTCTTAGGGTATTTTATCCTTTATGAGTGCTCCACTGATAGGTGCTTTGTCTGATGTCTGGGGAAGAAAATATTTCCTCCTTATTACAGTTTTCTTCACTTGTGTCCCTATTCCTTTAATGAAAATAAGTCCATGGTAAGTGTGGCATAAATAACTGAGTATTTTTGGGTGGAGGGGGCACTTGGATGAAGGGGCCATATTAAGAAAAGAGATCTAATAAACTTTCTTGCTCTTGTGTGAGTCAGTGTCAGTCTTTTAACCTAATTACACTATAATTACTCTTGGCAAAGGAGTCACTGAGCATGGATGGGATAAAAATCTAATTGAGAAACAATCTAAAAGTTTGCTTTTCTTGGATATGTTTACAGTTTTATGTATCTACGATTCATAAATGTGGTTCTCATTTTGCAGGTGGTATTTTGCAATGATTTCTGTATCTGGGATTTTTGCTGTTACGTTCTCTGTCATATTTGCATATGTAGCTGATATAACTCAAGAACATGAGAGAAGCACTGCTTATGGTCTGGTAAGAATGTTTCTTAATAATTCTTCAACACAATGTGTACTTTGGTTTGTTGGGTATCATCTCAGCAGCTAATTTTGGATTTTTTAAAAAAGTGATATTGCTTAAAAGTAAAATTTGAATCTCTGTTTTTATAAATCACAGTAGTTTTATTCATATACATGATGTCTAATGGAGAGCAAAATAAAGAGGTCTTGTATATAGCATCCCCAAGAATAAGCAAGTCCATTAAATAGAAAGGTTTGTCAGCTCGTCAAGGTAGACCAATCCAAGAATTCAATTCTGATATGATTCCTTCATCTTAACAGTTTATAAAGAGATAATAATCTCTCCTGGTCAACTTATTACACGTCTTTTAAAGAAGCTTTTCCTATCTCGGATCCTTCACGAGTGAAGAAATGCTAGGATAATAAGAATTGTTTCAGAATTATTCTCTAGTAGCTTTTTATATAAAATACTGAGCATGGGATTCACCTAACCATGGCAACGAAAACTGCTGCAATGTCTGTGGTCACATGATCTCATGCTTATGATCACGTGGCTTAGCAACAGAGTTGCTGATCACAATCACTGTAGTTAAGCAAGGACTACCTATATGCATAAATATTTACTATAAATATTTCCTATTTCTAACTCGGCATTCACAGCAAAGCCACAATGTGTGGATCTATTTTAAAAAATGATTTCAGCAAAACAGTGCTATATGAAGAAGACTCAATTATCATGAAATGCTATCATGCTCTTAATACATTGAACTTTTATTGCCATTTCATTAGTTTGTGTGTACCTTAGCAGCCCCTTGGAAAAATGAGAGTAGTTAAATATCAGAAAAACATTTTCGTGAAAAACAGCTGAACTGATAAGGTGACAAAAGAAGATTCCTGCTTTTAAAAAAACTGTGTTATTGTTATTGATTAGATTTTAAGCATTAGATTCTTGATGGGTTCCAAAAGTTGTACATTTCATGAAACATCGATAAAACATCCTCTGTACAAAGCAAATAATAATTAAAAATCCAAGTTTAAAATTGGAACGACAGTTAATTTTAATGACTCACAAGCAATTTTCCACAGTTGATTGGTTGAGGAAACAGTTTCAAACATAACTTAAATCAAAGCTATATAGCTTAAAACCAGCACCCTAAATGTGTCCAGAATATATTACTTGGTTGCTGCAAATTCTGTAGCACAAATGTAACATGCATTTTTGCCAAGCGCCTGGTAGGAGGTAGATTGCTAATTTTTTTCTCCAGTTGCAGTTTTTGCATGATCTCCAAAGTTAGCTGCCAAAATTTTGGAAAAAAACCTTGCCAAAGTGATCCAGCCATTCATGCCTCCACTTGGTTCTCTGCAAGAGCAAAGAGGGACATGAATCTAGCGGTAACATCGTGCTTGCCCAGTTGAGGGTCCTTTTAATGTGCCCATTGAAAAGGGGGTTAATGTTTAAAAAACAGCTTTTTAATTTTGGTAACTATCTGATTTGAAGATAAAAATAGAAGATAACTTATATTTTTAGCCATCTAAAAAGTAGAAGTTATTGTGAGCCACAGTGGCACAGTGGTTAGAGTGCAGTACTGCAGGCTACTTCTGCTGACTGCCAGTTGCCTGCAATTTGGCAGTTTGAATCTCACCAGGCTCAAGGTTGACTCATTGTTGGGGGCAATAGGCTGACTCTAAACTGCTTAGAGAGGGCTGTAAGGCACTGTGAAGTGGTATATACACCAAGTGCTATTGTTATAAGGTTCAGCAATATAATTGCAATATTGTGATAGGATTGGAAAATATATTAAAGAAATGGAAAATTGATTGAATTATTCCAGCCAAAAGAATCACATGACAGACTAATGAAAAAAAGGATTTAAGTAAATGAAAGGCCATAGGAAAAAAACATTCCAGTTGAGAAATTATGGCTCTCTGTAATATTAGTATGAGAATTTCTGAAATAGTAATTCCAATTATTGATATTGCAATACTGTTTGCAATGCTTACATTAATATTGAATGCATAAATGTAATCTCAAAATAAAAATCATAATCACAACTGTGATAATAATAATGAAATTCAAATAATTGTTAGCGTCTTTTAATACTGAAAAATTGTAATACTGTCAAGAGATTGGGGGGAATTTATTTTCCAAGGACTGCTTTTTAACATTTATGCTGCCTCTCCATTAAAGAAAATTTCTGTTCACAATAAACAAGGAAATGTTACAGCATGTTACAGCAACCAGAGCCATAAAACAACAAGAAAGCCACACCTCAAAATATTGATAGTAAAAGGAAAAACTATAAATGCCTTCAGAATTCTGGAGATATATTTTTGTGTCTCTTAAATTGCTTAAAACAGTGTAAGAGAAGAGAGAGGGGGAAAATATGCATGCTTTAAAGTGACATATCATGGTTTTGTTGAACGCATCACAAATCCATTTCCTGAAAAGGAGTGTTTAGTATTACTATTTATATCTCTGCAGTATAAATTATTCTGGTAAATGTTTATTAATGCCGCTGAGGAGTATTTCAGAAATCATGGTGAGCTGTGATTAGATCAGTGGGCAATAGTAGTTGACAATGACAAGGATGATGATTTTGCAGCTTAACTTGATCATCAACATGCTGGTCAGAAGCAAAACAAGGCAATTTACAAATTTAGGTGTAATGAGCTTTCTCTACAATCTAATGGGATCCTTTGCATAGCCTATAGAAAAAAATCTGGTACTTGCAAAATCCCTTCTCCCAAAGCAGGTGGGTAGGCTGAATTGTTTTGTAGAAATGTACCTACAGCCTCTTCTTCATTTCTCTAATATCAGAAAATATTCTGTGAAATCACTTATAAAATCAACCTTAAAATAAAAAATAAGAAAATGTGGATGAATTAGAAGGGATATTACCTTAAGAAGAAGAATTGGGCCTTAATCAGGGGTTGGCTGCTAGCCGGAATGCTAAATTGGGCTCGCTGCTGTGGTTCGTGAATGCTTGCGGGGCTAGCACAATTTTGCTTCTGCACCTCATGCAGAATCATGCATGGAGCCGCAGGTGCGGCCGTGTTTCGATGAGGTTTTTTTGCTTCCGCACATGCCAAAACACAGGGGCAACTGTGGTTCTGTGCATGATTTTGCTATCTCCACAGGTACAAAAGTAAATTCGCGCTGACCCCGCAAGCACTCACGAGCCGCCGGGGCGAGCCCAATTTAGTGTTCCGGCTAGAGCCCACCCCGGCCATAATGATTTAGTGTAACTTTCTTGAATGTTTTGTGATGGATTGATAAGGCTTTATCAGATTTTTCTCTAGAGCTGGGTTTTAATAGTCACTTTTCTATGATGTATACATGCCTATTTCTAGGTCAGAACATCTCTATCTTGTTAGTGTTTGGAATTAATTTTTAATTGTGTTAGTTTTCCTTCTATCGAAGTATTATATTTTATATTTTTTCTCTTCATATCTAGGTATCTGCTACGTTTGCAGCAAGTTTAGTAACTAGTCCTGCTATTGGAGCACATCTGTCTAATTTGTACGGTGATAATTTGGTAGTGTTAATTGCTACAGTGGTGGCTGTTGTAGATATCTGTTTCATACTACTAGCTGTACCAGAATCTCTACCTGAAAAAATGAGACCACCTTCATGGGGAGCTCTTATATCATGGGAACAAGCAGATCCCTTTGCAGTAAGTTGCCAGTCATATTTCTTCTGCTTTATGATTCAGGATGCTACTTTTTCATTTGAGAAAATAAATGTATTTTGAATGGATTGATTAAAATGAAATTCTGTCAAACAGGCATTAAGTTATTTTTTTAACCATATGTTATTTCTGCATATAACTTTCTAATTATGTCTTGATGTGGGTAATAAGGTACTAGTACTAGTGATGGTAAAATCCTACAGAACCTTTACAATGTTTAATGTAGCTGTCTAATGTTATGGGCAGGCAAGCATGAACTTAGAGCAGGTCACCAACCTTGGCAACTTTAAGACTTGTGGACTTCAACTCCCAGAATTATTTTCAAACCAATGTAAGGGTTAAAAAATGAAGTGAAACAGCTATTTATTCTATTGTCTTGGTGAGCTCTTAGCCAGTAATCTTGTTTAGGATGACAAACTCCCTTTGGAAAGAATTCAGAACTCCTTGGTTGCTGTAATTTGTTTACATGGTATTTGGCAAACAAAGCCATTCAGATTCTCCAAGATTTGGTTTGCAGAATTTGTTGTAATGACTGGAACATTGACGTGTCATAATATCAGGTATAAATGAAATGATAAAATGTTCTCTTGGCTCTTACACTCACCTGTGGATTGGGCAGCCTCATCAGATAGACCAGACCAAGAAACAACTGCCCAGAAAGACTAAGATTACTTTAATTGAGAAGTGACTATAATAACAAATCTCTGAGAGTGCTGTGCCTCTTTCATTCTTACACCCACATGAGTTAAGAAGTTGTCTTCTAAACTACTTATGAATAGCCTTCTGCTAGTTTTGATTTTTTCCTAGTTGCTTTGGCAATGGATTTGGTCTATGTCTGTCAAGGTCATCTTCCTTACTCTGTACTAGACTGGATCTTTGCCAGTCCTGGCTTCTTTGGAAGATTAGGGAAAGAACATGATAAATTGGACGTGGGACACTATCAGTATCTCATTGCAGGAGGGTTTGATGCCAACAGCTCCTTCCTTAAGAGATGGCTCACTGAATCTATCTGTCCTTGGCAAGCATTGCTCTGTCTCTAAATTCTCATTTTTGGACTAGAGACAATGGCCAGTGCACAATTACAAAACATTCAAACAAAGTGAGTCATTTGAGTCATTTGAGTTCAGACCTACACATGGAATCAGAACACTTCGTTTGTGAATGACTTTCAAAACCTGGTGCATTTCTACTGTTCTCTTAGATATCTCAGTTAACCTTGATACTATGGACTTAATGGACTTCTTACAGGGATTGGGAACTGCATTATTATGCTTCTTGTTTCTTAGTCAACAGTTCTAATCAAGGCAGGGGAAGAGTGATTACTTCACTGGCTGCACTATTGTGTAATGCCAGATGGTCCATTCCTTTATTCCTATTTAACTTTTACATTAAGTTTCTAGGTGATTCCAGTCAGTCAGTTTGGGATGTAGTGCCTGTTCTATACAGTAGATTCTGTCAATATCTTGACATGGTATTGAGATTATAAGGGTCTTGATGAGAAAAATAGTCCAAAACTTAATCCAAATAAGCTGGAATTGTTATTTTATTGAAATGTACGACAGCTCTGATATTACCGCATAACACATACTTTTCGGAATAAGTTCCTGAGTTTCTTAGCCTCCTGAGCTTTATTTTTTTTTTTCTGTGGAATTTTTATTGTTGGTTACCAATGTTTTTTCATAACTGTTGGACAAAAATTGAACAAATGCATGAATACTATTATTAATAAATTATAGAAATGCTGTAATTCATTTATTCCCTATGGCTTGTTTTGGCTTACCTTATTTTTCCTCTTATCTTTTTGACAGTCTTTGAGAAAAGTTGGAAAAGATTCTACAATTTTGCTGACCTGCATCACTGTTTTTCTTTCTTATCTTCCTGAAGCTGGTCAATATTCTAGTTTTTTCCTTTATTTGAGACAAGTAAGTAGTTTCTAACATTTTTCAGTGCCTGTCTAGTTGTCCTGAACAAAGCTTTAAAGTGGGGTGTCTCCAGCTTTATTGGGCAGATGAAATTGAAATCATGCCCATGAGCCACCTGACAAAATGCCTGTCTTGCACAGGTACATTTCCCACTCATGAAATGATTACAAACTGTCAAGGATCCTTTTTATGCCCTTAGGATGGTCCCCATAATCTAATTTCCTTAATATCAACCCACATATTTACTGTAATCATGGCAGTCTTCTGCCCATAGAGTGAAAAGGTAGATTCCAAACTTACATATATTTTCATTATTTGACTACAAATCACGTATCATCTCTGATCTCTCACTTTTCTGATTTTTTAAGAAAAAGCAAGCAACCATCCAAAGCATGTTATTATAATGAAGAAATAAAAGAGATTATTATATCATTTTCTATGTAAATTTGACATCCTATTGACGGGCAGAGAATATAGACATTTTTCATTAAAATCTTTCTCTAGCCATTCTTTCAGAATTCTCTTAAAAGTTCATTAAAAATTAAGAAATAGCACAAAGACAATATAAATGTGATAGCAATCTATAACATTTAGTTGGAGTCACAATGTTAATTTCACCATGGGGGCCATCTCATCTCAATTTCATGCCTTCCAGTCATTTTGAGCTATAATTACTGTGAACTCTGACCCTAGTATATCATGGAATTGTAGCGCAAATCATCTGAAAGATATCCAGATCGGGAGAGCCTGCTGTAAAGCAAACTATTCCTACTTAGTATCTACCTACCCATTTACTTACCTACCCTGTGCTTTTAATCTAAGATTCTAAACTTACTTTGGAGGCTAACAAGTAGATTTCTATAGTAACTACAGTAGTCCTTGATGTGTCTGTTTGCTTGGCAACCATTCAAAGCTACAGTAGCTCTGAAAAAAACTGAACTTAATATGACAACCAGCCCTCAAAATTTCTACCATCGCAGTGTCCCTGGGGTCATGTAATTGTGATGCAAATGCTTAAGTATCTGGTGATTATGATGTCAGAATGAGCTGTGTCATATCACCATTTGCTGGTTTTTAATAAGCAAAGTCAATGGGGGAAGCCGAAAGGGAAAGCCAAAGTTGTGGATCCCAGTAAGTGTTTCCTACCATTTTTTCTCTGAGGAACAAGATCTCCGGGATCCTGCCCACCCGCACTCTGCAGTGCATGCCGAGTAGGAGCATCCTCCATTTCCCATGGTCTCTGCCAACCTGCTTCAGATTTTTGCTTCCTGCCCCCTCCCCCTGCCAGCAGCACCTTCTTTTCCCCATGTCAGCCCCCCAATAGTTCTTACATGTCGCCAGGCATGGGTCAACTAATGTATCCCCTTCTCTGACCAATAAAGTTATGAGTGGGTATGATTGTGTAGTATCGATTGTTTTTAAGTAATGGGTTTTAGCTACTGTTTTAATTATTAGATTTGTATCTGTATTGTTTTATTATTGTTGTGAGCCGCCCCGAGTCTTCGGAGAGGGGCGGCATGCAAGTCTAATAAATTATTATTATTATTATTTATTAATTATCTGGAAATCTCTTCTCAATAATCTATACATCCTGAGGTTACGAGTACAACTGACAGTACTAGATTTGTTGTTGCTAAGCAATGTGATCCTGGAATGCCATACTTTATGACCACATCGCTTAGTGACAGTAGTCCTGGTCCCAATTGCCAATGCTACCCATTATGATTATGACTGAACTATGGTTTGTTCCATTCTGGAAACATTTATTTTTAATGTTTCCATTCTGGAAACATTTATTTTTATTGTAAATATAACACAGTTCTGAGCAATGGCTTCCAAAATGGTTGAAACAGGTTGCCTCATTCTCAAAATAATAGGGATGTGTGTGCATATGTTTGTCTTTGTATGTTTATGCACCTCAACATGGAAAATCTTATGAAGGTGCAAGAGAATATTTTGAATTGAAATTAAATTGTGCAGTGCTGTGCCATCCTACATATGGCAGTACAGTGAACCCTCGATCATCGCGAGGGTTCCGTTCCAGGACCCCAAGCGATGATCGATTTTTCGCGAAGTAGCGGTGCGGAAGTAAAAACACCATCTGCGCGTGCGCAGATGGTGTTTTTACTTCCACTGCCGCCTGCCCTTTGCCCGCCCACCCCGTTGCTCGCGCCTGGGGTGCGCGCGCGCTTGGGGAAACCCTAGCTCCGCTTCCCAGCTGGGAAGCGGAGCTAGGCTGCCCCAAGCTCGCGCGCGCCGCCCGCCCGCCCACGCTGTTGCCGGCTCCGCTTCCCAGCTGGGAAGCGGAGCTAGGCTGCCCCAAGCTCGCGCGCGCCGCCCGCCCGCCCACGCTGTTGCCGGCTCCGCTTCCCAGCTGGGAAGCGGAGCTAGGCTGCCCCAAGCTCGCGCGCGCCGCCCGCGCGCCCACGCTGTTGCCGGCTCCGCTTCCCAGCTGGGAAGCGGAGCTAGGCTGCCCCAAGCTCGCGCGCGCCGTCCGCCCGCCCACGCTGTTGCCGGCTCCGCTTCCCAGCTGGGAAGCGGAGCTAGGCTGCCCCAAGCTCGCGCGCGCCGCCCGCCCGCCCACGCTGTTGCCGGCTCCGCTTCCCAGCTGGGAAGCGGAGCTAGGCTGCCCCAAGCTCGCTCGCGCGCGCCGCCCGGCCGCCCACGCTGTTGCCGGCTCCGCTTCCCAGCTGGGAAGCGGAGCTAGGCTGCCCCAAGCTCGCGCTCCAGCCCACCGCCGCTGGGGTCTTACCGGGGCAAGAGGGGGAAGACCCAGGGAAGCCTCTGCCCGGCGGGGAAACTCCACCATCTACGCATGCGTGGAAGGGCACGCATGCGCAGATGGTGGAGTTTACTTCCGGGTTGAAAACTAGCGAAATAGCCCTTTCGCGATCCTTGAGGACGCGAAACTCGAGGGTTCACTGTATATATTATTAGCAAAGGGTCATGGTATTGAGGCATCGGTTGCTTTTTATTTGACTGTAGTTGATATTTGTGCATTTTAATCAATATTTCTTTTCTACACGTTTTTTAGAAGTTACATACATCACAAAAATCGCCTAAGATATGGTGTTCTTTTCCAAGTTTGTTTTCATTTTGTAAATTCACTTTCCTTAACTACTATAATCATTACTATTTCTGAAAAAGGTTTTCAGTAGCTGTAAAGTTTTAAGTACAGATTTTGTTTATTTACAGGTGATAAAATTTGAGTATGCAAGCATTGCAACATTCATAGCTGTAATTGGCATTCTATCTATAGTTGCTCAGGTAAGCATAATTTTATTAAGATTTTTAAAAACTGCAACAAGCACGCGTAACTAAAATGTAGTAATTAAATGATGAAATGTACTTTGCAAATTATGTATGTGTAAATAAAATGTCTATGTAGGGCCTAAGTACTATAAAATAAAGAGAAAAAATGACAAAAAGTACATATTTTATATCAAATTAATATCTAACAGAATAATTCAAAAATGCTTAACAGAATTATGAATATTTAATATATCAGTCCAAAAATTGTATTCAGTAAGAACAATCAGAATGTTGAAAGCTAGTTTCTTTTATCAGATGCTGACAGAGAATTGGAATCTGACCCTTTTGTAAAGGTTCTGCAACCTTTGTTCCTGACTATTGTTCACAGAGTGAACATTTGAAAAAAAATGTTTTAGATTATGATTGATGCATGTTGGTAAATGGTTCTGTAGCATAAAGCTGATCAGTGCTTAAAAAGTGAAAATCAGGGACGTGAAAGTGAACTTGGAAGCAAACCATCCCCTAGCACAGATCACACAGAATATGTGTGATAGAACATGCACAGGTAGTCATAATTTACCAATCTGCAATTGGGACCAGCAACTGTTTGATATATTATAAAATGAAACACCACACTCCTTTATGTTAGTTCTGGCTGCAGGAAGTGAATCATTTGGAATTGTTAAGTGTGTTTGTCCTGTGACCATGGCTTGCAACTTCCTGCCGGCTTTGCCATTGACTTTGCTTGTCAGAAGCTGGCTATGAAAGTTGTAAATAGGATCATGTAACAGTGGGACACTGCGACTATCATAAATTTGCACTGGTTGCCAAGATGGGTAGGTGCTGTGAGTGGTGCAACTTTTTCACAAATTGTAACTTCAGGCTGTCACTGAACAAACTTAGTGATAAGCAAGGACCCCTTATAGTTCCCATCAGCTTCCTTATCACATGCCATTTGTAGCAGTTGCAGTTTCCAACCTTTTTCAGGGGCAACATTGTACTAGTGGGAAGTTGACCTTGCTTGTTTAAGGGTGTCCAGGAAACTTGGAAAATAGGGAAATCCGGAAATTATCAGGGAAATCAGTGGTTTGGGAAATATCAGGGAATTATCAGGGAATTCGTGAAAAAAAATGGAATAAATTAGGGAAAAAGTGAAGTGTATTAAAATGTTTAAAAGTCAAGGAAAAATCATGTTTTTTATTTTTAAAAAACCCTGATCGTGCTGTCTGGCAGAGTCAAGCAAAAATGAACATAACTGTAGCAACAACTTGCTTCTTCAGCTACTGATATTTCTCCACGGCTTAGCTGTTTGGTATGACAGTAGGTTCGACTACTGTAATGCTCCCTACACAGGGCTACCTTTGAAAAGTGTTCGGAAACTTCAGATTGTGCAGAATGCAGCTGCGAGAGCAATCATGGGCTTCCCAAGGTATGCCCATGTTACACCAACACTCCACAGTCTGCATTGGTTGCCAATCAATTTCCAGTCACAATTCAAAGTGTTGGTTATGACCTATAAAGCCCTTCATGGCATCGGACCAGAATATCTCTGGGACCGCCTTCTGCCGCACGAATCCCAGCGACTGGTTAGGTCCCACAGAGTTGGCCTTCTCCGGGTCCCGTCGACTAAGCAATGTTGTTTGGCAGGATCCAGGAGAAGAGCCTTCTCTGTGATGGCCCCGACCCTCTGGAACCAGCTCCCCCCAGATATCAGAGTTGCCCCCACCCTCCTTGCCTTTCGCAAGCTCCTTAAAACCCGCCTCTGTCGTCAGGCATGGGGGAATTGAAATTTCCCTTCTTCCTAGGCTTATAGAATTTATACATGGTATGCTTGTATGTATGAGTGGTTCTTTAAATTGGGGTTTTTTAGATTGTTTTTAATATTAGATTTGTTTACATTGTCTTTTTATATTGCTGTTAGCCGCCCCGAGTCTTCGGAGAGGGGCAGCATACAAATCTAATAAATAAATAAATAAATAAATAAATAAATGACATCATCTATACACCATGCCTTAAATAGATCTCAAATTACAGCGAAATGTCAGATAAATATCAGGGAATTTCAAAATGCTTTCCTCCTGGACACCCTGTTGTTTGCAAGGTAGCTGAATGCTTGATTTCACCTAGCAGCTTTCTTACAAAGAATCATGTATTCTTTGGGAATGCTTTTTAAAAAGTGCTTTTATCTTTCCTTGGAAATATATGATGGCTTTGGTTGTAGTTTTGAAGGACACCCCCCCACCCCCAAAATGATGCTGAATTTGTGCACACATATATGAAAAATTGATGTGGTCTGGTGGCCTACAGGTGGAGCTCATCTCACAATCGGGAGACTGTGACTTCAATCCCAGGTAGAGGCAGCTATTTCTCTCCCTGGGCATGATGAGAATATATCTGCTGAATATAACTCTGCATTGATGACAGGAAGGGCATCCTGCCAGTAAACTCTCAGTTGCGTTCAGTTGCCTAGACTTCACCTACAAGAGATTATGAGGTCATTAAAAGGAAATGACAAATGAAAAAGTGATATTGCTTCCAGATGATTTTTGCACAGGCATACAAACTCATTTTAAAATGTTTTCTTTTTGCCACTGCGGTTATTCAGATATATTGATTTATAAATAAACTACATAATGTGTTTTCTGATTTTTGTAGACTGTCTTTCTGAGCATCCTAATGAGGTCTATAGGGAATAAAAATACTGTACTGCTTGGCCTTGGTTTTCAGATGTTCCAATTGGCCTGGTATGGTTTTGGCTCTCAGCCTTGGTAAGTGCCATGTGGATGTGTTTTTAAGTGACTCTTCCTAGTTTTCTTTTTAACAATTCAGTGAATATATTGCATGTTGTGTGCTTGTGGGCATGGAAGGTAGGGTACGTACAGTTCTAACTCATATATATAATCACTCCATGGTTATTGGATAGGATGTTATTGGAAGAGGTTCTTTAAGAACATGATGCTCTGCTGGATCAGATACTTTGACCGTCTAGTGTAGCAGTCAGTCTTCATCTTGCCCAACCAAATGCCCAAGAAAGCCCAGTGGTCACCAAGCTGATGGCCTTCAGAGATAGGCATGCTGACGTGAAGGCTAATAACCATTGGCTAAGATCTTAAGTCATATACCAAGTTTTAAGTCATTGACAGCATTATATATCAAAACGTAGAATTTGTATTGCGGCTGGTGAAAAAACAGATTTTAAAGGAAAGATGTAGTTGCAGCCTGGCAATGAGTGACAAGGGATAAAGACAACTGCCATATTTTGGTTTGCTAAATTTTGAAATTAGGCACTTTTTAATAGAAAGATATAATAGTTTATTTTGAGAGAGAGAGACAGACAGACAGACAAACAGAGATACAGAGATACAGAGACAGACAGACAGAAAGAGACACAGTGACAGAGACATAGATCAAGAAAAACTATAAATATATTCTTCCAAAATAATATTTTATCGCATAATATTTATGATGCATAGCTAGTCCACAAGTCTTAAAGTTGCCAAGTTTGGGGTCCCCTGTACTAAATGCATCCTTCCTTTCAGATTATACATTATTGTGTTTTCTTGTGCTTAGGATGATGTGGGCAGCTGGAGCTGTTGCAGCCATGTCAAGTATCACATTCCCAGCAATCAGTGCTCTTGTGTCACGGAACGCAGATTCAGATCAACAAGGTGAAAGCAAGGTTATTTTTCTACAAAACTGATCTTGTAGCTGTTTCTCTCTCTTACCCCCCACCCCGGTAACATGACTGTGAATGTATAATTTTTGTGCTTTAGAAAAGGAACCCCAATTGAGGCCAGAATTTCTCTTGCTAAGTTGTTAAGTGAGTTTTGCTCCATTTTATGACCTTTCTTGCCACAGTTGTTAAGCGCATCACGCTGCTGTTAAGTTAGCAACACAGTTGTGAATTTGACTTCCCCATTTACTTTGCTTGTCAGGTCACAAAAGTTAATCACGTGACCCCAGCACACTGCAACTGCCATAAATACCAGTCAGTTGCCAAGTATCTGAATGTTGACCATGAGGACGCTGCAATGATCCCAAGGGTGAAAAATGCTCATAGATCTCTTTTCCCCCCAGTACAATTGTAATACTTCAAACGGTCACTAACTGAATTGCTTAAGTTGAGGGCTTCCGGTTAATAGCTTTTGAAAGCAGTACACCCTGTATATCTTTTACCGCCTCTTGTGCATGCAAGAAGTGGTAAGTTACATTTAATGTGAGTCTTCATAAATGATATTTCTTTACCTTAGATAATTTTTTGAGAGAGATTTTCCTTTGGGAAAATCCTTCAAGATCGCAACTGACAAAGGACAATCTGGTGATGATAATTTATTTATTTAGCTAATTGCATGCAAAATGGGACTGCAAATTAGAAAGGGCAGAACTTGCATGATGGACATGATGTGCATTTTGGCTTCATTGTAGCTAGCCTACATATCCAAGACAGGGATATTTGTAATTATTTTCTCTTTCATCTCTTTATCTCCTTGCTTGAGGACAAACTCTGCTCTGTTTTCTTCAATATTTTATTGTGAGATTAGCTTGCATTTGATCATTTATTCTTTCTGGAAGAATGGGTGATTTAGGTTTCACTTGTTTTTGAAATGAAGATGGGTGGAAAATGGGGAATGATAGAAATGTCATAGTCACCCCAGTGATTTTATTCTCACTGGGCCAGGATTTAAAAAAAATATTATCGATTGTTTATTTTGTTAGAAAATGATCACAGTTGTTGATGAAAAAGAATGGGAATATGCTGTTGTTGGCACTTTATAGAATAATTTTCTTTGTATAAGAGCAGTGTTCCCTCTAATTTTTTTTGGGGGGGGGCAGAAAAGTATAGTGTCTGAGCAGCAGTCCCTTCGGGACTGGGCGGCACAGAAATAATTAATTAACAAATAAATAAATAAACAAACAAACAAATAAAAAACCCACCCTGTTTTGCCTCAGAGAATTTCAAAATAAAATACTGTACTGTGCGTCTATAACAATGAGCTCATAATAGGGCAACTCTATCAATATCAAAATGCCACTTAAATAGTTGAGCTAGTTTCAAACTAGATTTTCATTTTCTTTCTCTCTTCCTTACTCCCATTCTTTTTCTTTCTCTTTTCCTTCCTCTCTTTTTTCTGTTTCTCTCCCTTCCTCTCTCTCTCCTTCCCTCTCACTCTTTCCCTCTCAGCTTCTGGGCAGGTTTGGAAAACTCTGAGTTGATGATGATTTTTAAGTGAGCGATTGCTCACTGCTCAGCTTAGAGGGAACTATGTATAAGAGTATAATGTAATCTAATATAAGCTCTTACACTGGAGGCGGGGTTGGCTATTATTCTCTGAGGAGTTTTTAGAAATTTCAAAGCACATGGTAATGCCATCTAGTGGTGACTGAATATGTGAGAATGTTTAACTGTCAGATTATATAGACACCACACGCTCTCTAAAATACAGAATTCAAAACAATTGAATGGGAGCAATCATTTCAGTATAAAAGAATATGTTGAGATCAGTGATCTAATGTGGTTGTTTTGAATGGAACAAGAAAATCTGTTTTTCATAGGCACACTTATGTCTCTAATTAATGTCTGTAACTTTATTTTTGAATCTAGCTGATCTTTCTTTAAAGGTAGTTAATATTCAGCCAGCTTAGAATAAAGTCAGCTAGATAGCTGTACAAGAGCTCAGAACCCATTTGAAATGCAGTCCATAGAGCTTTTTCTTTGCATTTAAAGTGGGAATGGCTGGCAGAAATTATTTCTCCTTCACTGTGAACTTGCTCTTTCCCAGGTGTCGTCCAAGGAATAATAACTGGAATCCGAGGTCTGTGCAATGGTCTTGGCCCTGCTCTCTATGGCTTCATCTTCTATCTCTTCCATGTGGAACTTAATGAGTTGGCACCTGTTCAGGATAAGACTGTTAGGCAGGATCCAAGTGATGAGGTAAAATGATTATAAATCTTTATTTGAATAGTGGCTCTTAATAGTTATTGATGAGGCATCCTATGACTAATATTTCTTCATTTCAAACTGCAAGACATAACATGGAGTGAATCAGCAGTTGATTCTTTTGATGGATTTTCCAGCTAAAACATAACCTTTTTGTACTCTTGCCTTGTTTTTCATGTTGTTCAGCTATTGCCAGACATTCTTCTCCTTGGTGTTCTAATAGCTCTGCTCTGTGTCAGTCTCTTGGATTGAAGAATGCTTCTATTTTGAAACATGATCATAGAATATTAACTGTGCAGGTTAAAATACTGTGTTTTAGCATCTCCGTTTCTAAAATCCAATTCGTTGTCAAAACAATTATCCTGTATAGATAATTCTAATTCAATTCACAGAAGTTCTCACTTGCCTAGGCCTGGTGCAGCACATGTAGAAGCATACAAGGCAAATTTTGTCTGATTCTTTTCAAAACAAAAAAAAGACCTTTTACTGGTTTTGTATTCTGCCTCAATTCATTATGGAATGGAATAGCGTGATTGCTGGAGATGACAAGTTTCTAACTTTTGACAACAGCCAACGACTGCCAGGATTGATGCAAGTCTTTTTGATGTTGGCAGCACAGTTCTAGTAGTGATATGTATAACTGTCTGTTTACTGGACAGTTAAAGATGCGGATGTGAGTGGCTTCATTGTTCACATTATACTAATCTGTGGTTGCTCAGTCTTTCTCATTTTCTTTTTACAGAGTGCAATCATACCTGGCCCTCCTTTCCTTTTTGGAGCATGTGCAGTCCTCCTAGCTTTTCTGGTTGCCTTATTTATCCCCGAGCACAGTAAAGCTGCCAGTACCAGAAAGCACAGCAGCAGCATCAACAGTATCCAGAGCAACAGTCCAGATCGGGGCAGTGATGAGGATATTGAGCCTCTGCTTCAAGACAGCAGTGTATGAAAGGAGTTTTCTTCTAAGGTTAACAGAGACAGCCATTGGGCAGACATAATCCATGCACTGAGCTCTGAATCGAGAGCGGTTCTCTTCTGGAGTGAACTTTTGATCTGTCAGAAGCTTTGCACATTTCACTCACCTAAGATATCATGTATAAGTGGCCATTGGTATTCAATTAAGGCTGATTGCAACCACTTTCTGTGGGTTTTCTGTAGAACAGTCCAAAGCAAGTTTTTCTTTTTGTATCCATGCAATTACTGTTGATCCCAACATTGAACTGAGAATGCGAAATTGCAGTATCTTGGGAAAGATGATCTTCAGATGTAGTTAAATACTTGAGTACTCAAAATTCACTGTGAGTAAATCATAACCCTGCTAGGTTCCCCCCTTCCCCGACCCCATCTCTCCCAAAATGTCTTCATTGCTTCTCTACTCTTGTTGTTTGTGAGGATTTGGAAAGAATACTCCATTTCAATAAACATTACTGAGAAAGATTTCTATCACAATCCCACTCCATCGATATAGTCTTATCTCTCTCTCTCTCAACATGCTGCCTGATTGATTGAATATTGCCGAACTATTTAAAGTGTGCAGGGAATGTCAATTGAAAGATAAATTATTGGTGCATTTTCAACCCTTGTTTTTAAAATCCTCTGAGATGATAATTAAAAGGGCTCCTATTGAAAACCTGAGCAAGGCAGTGGTGATAATTCCTTCGATAGAAAGCATTAGTGATGCTCATTTCTGGCACCACCAGTGTGGCCGGTTCTGACGTATGAACTAATTAAATGGGTGCTGAGGCACTTTATATTGACGTGTGTATTTGTCGCATCCTTTGCCATCTTTTAACTGCCATAAAAAACATTTCTGTCCCACTTAATTTCACTCCTGCCTTAACTGCTATTTAGTGTACATTGTTATCAGCTATGTTTAGCCTTCATATCAATCTCTGAAGAATCTCATAGAATTATAATTGTGAAATGTCTATCTAAAAAGACTTTAAAAGATGATTTAGTTTCTATAAAGTACCATGTTACAATTTTTAGAAGCGTTTTTGAAATTGCACAGGTTTCTGTGTATTTTGTGGCAGTAAAAATGGAACACTACACAAAAATCTAACAAAGTACTCTTATGAATGTTTTATATGTATGAATATATGTAGATATTTATAAGAAGTTCTACTTTTTTTCCTGATGGGGTACTGTGTAAATCTTGTATTTATAAATGTAATGAGGGCACTGAGAGATATACAGCTTTTATAAAGGATTGTGTAATGACGGAACAAAATTTAAATATATATATATATTTTGAAACTTGGTCCGCCTTAAGCAAAAATATCAAACCTTTTGTACTATGCAGTTTGGTTTTTAAGTTAATAAGCTTCCTAATGCATAATAAATTTGCGAACTATATTATTCAAGGTTGTAATATGATTTTGGTATCTTTTGTCTCCTGTTAAAAGTATACCTGAATTATTTATATTATGTGGGGTTTTTGCTAACTAGTTACCACATACCAGCCCAATAGCAAGCATCTTTCTCCAACAAATTCTTGTTTATGCTACATGCTTTAATAAATACAGCTTTAATTAATAGAAATAATTCAAAGTAAACTGGAGGGATTTTCAAACCTATCAATGTGCTTCTCAAAGACAGTATCAGGTTCTCATTATATAATTGACAAATTTTAACGTTCTCAAACCATTGGGTAAGATACAACCAAAACAAAGGTAGTAATAAAATGTAATTTACCAGTTTGAGGAATCTCTTGTTCTAGTACAGGTAGTCCTTGGGTTAGCTACCACAATTGGGATTTAAATTTTGGTTGCTAAGCGATACAGTTGAGCTAGTCACATAACTAGACCAATTTACTACAGTCATTAAGCCAGTCACAGTCATTAAATTAATAACATGGTTGTTAAGTGAATCATGTCCTTAAGCGAATCTGGCTTCTGGCCTTTGTCAGAAGCTGGCTGAGAAGTTTGCTATTGTAAATGTGAATTGGCTGTGAAATGTCTGAATTGTGACCATGTGACCACAACAGCCATAACTTTTGAGGATGGGTTGTTTTTGTGAGATCATTGTAACTTCAAACTTAAAAGAATTCATGTAACTCAGGAGCTACCAATACAATATTCTCTTAGTTTTGCTGCAGGGACGACTGGTGCAAGCAAATTTGATTGATTAAAAACCCCCAACATATTATTTTGTGTGGGAGGGGAAGCTTGTAATACCGTTTTTCTTTTGCCTTTATTGTGAGATGACTATTCCTTGAATATTTAAATTTTTTGAAAATATTTTTTTAATATTCCGAGCGAATGTGGAGATTGCTGATAGATTGGTAAATGAAAGTGGATTGGGGATCTTTTATCCAATCAAAATTGTCATGTTCAAGTAGTACAGTATAATTCATTGACTTTGTAGCCAGAAGGTCCAACTTTAAATCCTTAATTTCTCCAGCAGGAGATCTACAGGACTGAAAATTTACTTACTTGGATTGAACTTATTTGACATAAGGTTTTGCTTTGCGTTACTGCTAATAAATCAACAATTGGTGGCCAAAATGAACTAACATTACATGCTAAAAATGCAATGGTGCAATATTTCTCAATTATATGGGAAAGTACTTTTGTATGCTGCAAACATGGAAAACAACCTGCTGGACACTCAGGTTGTTTTCTTGGCAACAGTTGGGATTTCCAATGTCATTTTCCAAATCTCCTAAGAACAGCCCCTGCTTAGCAAGTCTGAGAATAAAACTGGTTTTATTATACAACCCCAGAAGGCTGGGAGTTGAAGTCCACAAGTCTTAAAGTTGCTAAGTTTGAAGACCTATGTGCTATCTATAGAGAACCCTAAAGTTGTGGCTAAACATATGGAGTTGTTTTTCATTATATTCAGGCATCAAAGGTATTGGGATTTTATTACTGCATCTCTTATAAATGTCAGATCAGTTCCCATGCTTTACTTCCTCATGTTAAAATACTTGAAAATCTAAGTCACCTTTTGAAATGTTCACATTAAAAAAAGAGTCATGCTAGGTTATCAAGATCTCTGTAAAGGATTGCAATATCTCTGCTACTAGAGAAAAGCCATCCTGGGGAAATAGTCCTTTACTAAAGCAATAACATTTATCAGCAGTCCCAAATGTGTGTGAGAATTGACCTTGCTTTGCACGCTGATCATTAACATTTTATAAAGCTAAAATGTGAAACGTGTGTATTAATATCTGAAACTGGTTTCTTTATTTCTTTGGAAGAGGCAAACCCTTATAGAGGTCCCTTTTATCTGCATAGGAAAATATATTTTACAATAATTCATCTGGCCCAAAAGAACTCAAGTGTGCTAAATTTTGAGTCCCTTAGTTTAGATTAGAAATATACTTCACTTACTTAGTAAAGTGAAATAATAATTTAATATTCCCCCAAATCTTGAAATAAGTTCTGAATTACTATAACGATGCAGATACAATATAAAAGAGCCTTTAGACAAAACACTTGCTGCTTTAATATAAGTGGTGAAATGATAATTTTATAATAAAAATCAGGGCTGAGATAGGACAGCACACTTTGGGCCACTTTAGATATTAAACTTAAAAGAAAGCATCAGTGGAATTGTCATTGCGAGTCTACGGAGAGGGGCAGCATACAAATCTAATAAATAAATAAATTGCTCCAAATACATGGAGTGCACAATATATTCATTCATTGCATCCACTGCCAATGTCAAACCACCTTGAGAATTATGAGGTAATAGGAATATGAACCCCAAATTTCAACCTTGTATTATGCACCAGAAGAGTAATGATACGCAATGCCACATTCGTGAATCTCTGAATGCCTGGCACTACACAAGATTAACAGGAGACTAAAAACTTTTCCAAATAATTCAATGGGATTGTCGAAGACAACACTGGAAGTCAACTCGAGACAGATTATGCAAGTAGCCATCAAATGTGGCATTTATTAAGGTGATGTTGCTGCCGCTGCTGCTGCTCTTCATAGACTTGCACGCCCTAAGCCAGATAATCACAAGGGTAGGATATACTAGTTCAAGAATGGAACTAGTATCAGCCTCTTCCTCTACACCAGAGTTCTTCAACCCCTTGTCTCCAGCCCACTGCTGGGCCACAACCCTTTGGGAACTAGGTTGCATGAGCAACGGATGAGCAAGTGAAGCTGCATTTGTGCAAGTGGCACGTGCATGTGTGAAATCATCCCCTCTCCCCCCCCCCACTCTACTGATGTTGCCAGTCCCCAGAACTGGAAAGATTGGGGACCCCTGCTCTACATGGATGACGGCATGTTGTATGCTAAGGATGAATGAAATTGACTCACTGATCTACTTGACATGGATCTACAGTGAGAACATTGGGATTTATTTATTTATTTATTTATTTATTTATTGTTTGGATTTGTATGCCGCCCCTCTCCGAAGACTCGGGGCGGCTCACAACAAGTGAAAAAACAATCCAATACATAATTCAATTAATTAAAATATTAAAAGTTAAAAAAAAAACCCTATACTAACATACACACACACAAGCATACCATGTATAAATTCAGCGGGCCCAGGGGGAGATGTTTAGTTTCCCTATGCCTGACGGCAAAGGTGGGTTTTGAGAAGTTTACGGAAGGCAGGAAGAGTAGGGGCAGTTCTGATCTCCGGGGGGAGTTGGTTCCAGAGAGTCGGTACCGCCACAGAGAAGGCTCTCCCCCTGGGGCCCGCCAACCGACATTGTTTAGTTGACGGGACCCGGAGGAGGCCCACTCTGTGGGACCTAATCGGTCGCTGGGATTCGTGCGGCAGAAGGCGGTCTCGGAGATATTCTGGTCCGATGCCATGAAGGGCTTTACAGGTCATAACCAACACTTTGAATTGTGACCGGAAACTGATCGGCAGCCAATGCAGACTGCGGAGTGATGGTGAAACATGGGCATACCTGGGTAAGCCCATGACTGCTCTCGCAGCTGCATTCTGCACGATCTGAAGTTTCCGAACACTTTTCAAAGGTAGCCCCATGTAGAGAGCATTACAGTAGTCGAACCTCGAGGTGATGAGTGCATGAGTGACTGTGAGCAATGAGTCCCGGTCCAGTTAGGGCCGCAACTGGTGCACCAGGCGAACCTGGGCAAACGCCCCCCTCGCCACAGCTGAGAGATGGTTTTCTAATGTGAGCTGTGGATCGAGGAGGACGCCCAAGTTGCGGACCCTCTTTGAGGGGGTCAATAATTCCCCCCCCAGGGTAATGGACGGACAGATGGAATTGTCCTTGGGAGGCAAAACCCACAGCCACTCCGTCTTATCCGGGTTGAGCTTGAATCTGTTGACACCCATCCAGGCCCCAACAGCCTCCAGGCACCGGCACATCACTTCCACCGCTTCGTTGACTGGGCATGGGGTAGAGATGTAAAGCTGGGTATCATCCGCATATTGATGATACCTCACCCCATGTCCTTGGATGATCTCGCCCAGCGGTTTCATGTAGATGTTGAATAGCAGGGGGGAGAGGATCAACCCCTGAGGCACCCCACAAGGGAGAAACCTAGGAGCCGACCTCTGACCCCCCACTAACACCGACTGCGACCGGCCAGAGAGAACAGTGGAGAACCACTGGAGAACAGTGCTTCCCACCCCCAACCCCTCCAGCCGGTGCAGAAGGATACCATGGTCGATGGTATCGAAAGCCGCTGAGAGGTCAAGGAGCACCAGGACAGAGGATAAACCCCTGTCCCGGGCCCGCCAGAGATCATCCATCAACGCGACCAAAGCGGTTTCCGTGCTGTAACCGGGCCTGAAACCCGACTGTTGGGGACCTAGATAATCATTTGGGATGTCATTTGGATTGGAGAAGTAGTCGAGAGAGGGAAGATCATTAAGACTGATGATGTGGAACCACCAACAGAGCCATATAGCAGACATACAGACCACTTATAAGTACCTTGGAGTCCCATAGTCACATGGGAATCACAGCAAGTAGACAAACACAGTAACATCCAGGTACCTTTAAAGGTTAAGACACATCATGCTTAATTTTTAGTGTCTACATAGACCAATTTGTGGCCTGCAGGCCAGATGCGTCACACATTGGCCGTGCCCACACCCGGTTTAACAAAAGGGAAAAAAGTCCCAATATGTTATGTGAAGATGCTTTGATGATACAAATTTGACACTTGACAGATCAGGGTAGGTTTCTTCACAATAATACTTTTCTTTGCTCTTGACTTCTGGGGGTCTCCCATTTAATTAATCAGCTCTTACTCTGCTTAGCATTCCAAAATTAGCCAGGACTATCTAAAAGTGTCATGTCTCTTGCTAGAATAGAGATGGAAACATTTAGTGGATTCAGGATGCAATGAACATTGTTTGGCAGATGAGAAGGGACCCAGGATTACAGATGGTTAGATTGCATCACACATATGTGAGTTTATATTGCATTCCCCAAAAACGTTCATCTACAATAGCTTAAAATAACAACCCCCCCAGATATATAGTGTAACATTTTACAAATGAAGAACGACGCTAATTGAGCAGAATAAGGGACAATCAAAAAGTATTGTATTTTCTGCATTTGCCATTTGGCTTTTCCCATTTTTGAAATACACTTGTATGTTTGAAATAGATGGCTAATCTCAAGTGCAGCTCCTGCACCTACATCTGCATCTGAGCCTGTTACTTTACATGGCAGTCTGTGATAAGAATTCTAAAGGGAATTATTTTTAATTGCTGCAAGCGTCATAATCTGGAATGACTGCATTGTAATATTGTACTACATACGATATCTTAAAAATTGTGTGGACTGAATTACCATGTCTTGCGGTCATTGAACCACCAGCTGGCAGCATAACACAGCTTTTATGGTAGATGCATCCTCTGATCTCTAAGGATGTGGTGTAGCATCTCTGTGTTTTGATTTTAAAAAGTGGCGGGTGGGGGGGGCAAGATATTAGATGTCTATGCAGATGGGTGAGGTTTTTTAAAAGTATTTCACAGATGAATCATTGGGTTGCTTAAAATTAACAAAAAATAGACATCCTGCTTTTAAACAAAAGCAAACTGTACAGAACTGTATAATATGAGACTAAACTAAGAATCATGAGGCCACCAGTTTGAATCCTGCCCTTTTCATACATTTACTAAATATTTAAACCTTTCATTCTTTCATTACACTTTTCCATTTACCACACAGAGGTACAAGGAATAATAATGTGTGCATCAGCCAATGTCGGATCAAAATTGAATTATTTTTCAATATGAACGAGAGATTTGAGAAGAACAAGATTTGATTTCAAGCAAATTTGATTCCATAAAGGTTTCCACGTAGGCTATAAATTGGAAGCATCAAAACACTTAAAGCTGCTTCATTTTTGTTATTGTTGCTAGAAAGGAATTGAAGATAGATAGTAAAAAATAAGTGGCAGATCTTTTAGAAGACATTAACCTTGCTAGGCATCAACCAACATAGTTTGGGGGATTTTACTGTTAATATATTTTTGAAATATTATCCAATACCTGTTTTTTAGGCAAAAAAACAAATATAATGATAGACAACAGTCTAGTCACCAAAGATTGTGGCCAAACTATCTACAGAGAAGTGTTGATTGCAAGAAGCATGCATCTTACTACAATTTATCAACCTCTTAGTAATAATAAAATACTTCAATATTTTCATCAATGACGTGGGAGTAGAAGGGGAACTAATCAAATTTGCAGACGACACCAAACTGGCAGGGGTAGCCAACACCCTAGAGGACAGGCTCAAAATACAGAAAGATCTAGACAGATTAACACTATGGGCCCACACTAACAACATGATGTTCAACGTCGACAAGAGCAAAATCCTTCACCTTGGTAAAAAAAAACCTAGACACACATACAGCCTGGGAGAAACCCCGCTTAGCAGCAGTAACTGCGAAAGAGATCTTGGAGTCTTGGTGGATAATCAACTAAACATGAGCCAGCAATGTGCAGCAGCGGCCAAAAAACCCAACACCATCCTAAGTTGTATCAACAGAGGGATACATTCCAGGACCAGGGAAGTATTAATACCACTCTACTACGCCCTGGTCAGGACACATCTAGAGTACTGCATCCAGTTCTGGTCACCACACTTCAAAAGAGACATTGAAACTCTGGAGAAGGTGCAGAAAAGAGCAACCAAAATGATTAGGGGACTCGAAACCAAGACTTACAAAGAGAGATTGTGGGAATTGGGCATGGATAGCCTAGAGAAAAGGAACATGATAGCTGTATACAGGTATATGAGGGGTTGTCACAGAGAGGAGGGGGTCACTCTATTCTCCAGAGCACCAGAGGGCCGAACGAGGAACAACGGCTGGAAGCTGACCAAGGAGAGATTCAACCTAGAAGTAAGGAAGAACTTCCTGATGGTCAGAGCGATCAACCATTGGAACAACCGGCCTGCGGAGGTTGTGAACTCCCCAACTCTGGACACTTTCAAGAGGAGATTAGACTGCCATTTGGCTGGGGTGCTTTAGGATTCCTGCTCAGGCAGGGGGTTGGACTTGATGACCTACATGGTCCCTTTCAACTCTAACAATAAATAAAGTAACCTCTTACTGAAAAACAAAGATTCCAACATCCACGGATCATTGGTTTTTCTGGGCTAATTGGCTTTTTGATACAACCCATTGGCATGGTTAGTCTCTTTTGTAAACACAATGTAGCACTTGTGTAGCAATTTAGAAAAAGCATTGAGAAGTAGGTGTGTTATGGTACTTTGATATGTTACAGAGTACAATAGATACAATAACACATTCTAACAAACTGTCTTTTAAACTTGGGAACTTTAGGACGTGTGGACTTCAATTCACAGAATTCTCCAGCCAGCATGTTGGATGTTCAGGTCAACACATCTTATACGTCTGAAATAAAAAGTACCATACTATATGTTTTGTTGAATAGCGAATGTCTAACTTTTTGAAGAGATATTTAATATACTCTTCTAAGGTATATGTAAATCCAGGAGCTTATGCACATTACACTTCCTGTTTAAAATTGAAATTATTTGAATTCATTCTGAGGGAAGCCCCCCTCCTAGAAGAATGAAATATTTTGAGGAAGAATATTATATTTCCCAATGGAGAAATTGAGAAACGTTTTTAGAGGCGGGAAGCCGACTCACTCTTAATAGCACAAAAGCAGGATGAAAGTCATTAAGCCACAATATAAATTACCCAACACCCTTTCAGAACACAAGCCCCTTCCTTGCATCACCCCCAGCAAATGTCAACCAAACCTCAGAGCTCAGACAACCTATAGAGCCAGCTATGATCCCTACATAACCCTGCAACAGCCAATAGAATGCATGTTCCTGCACAGGAACAGGAAACTCAAGTGCCAAGCCCAAGAGAAGGTATAAAAAACCTCCACTCTCAAATCCATTTGGTCAGCTGCTTCATCAATAAATCATCTTTCCAATCAGCCTCAGTGTTTCCAGTGTCTTTTCTCCTAGTTTGGAACTGAACCAGATGGATTTTCCCCTATAATACCTAATAAAATAAAAATAAAAATATTTTGTAAATAGAGAGATGGTTCACAAACATTTACTCAAAGAAAAACAATTTTGAACTGTCCCATAAATTTGCCTGCATCATCATAGAATGTAAGCATTAAAAAGGAAAGGAAGCAGACAAAGAACTCAACCAGTTTTAATATATCTCATCTTTGAAAACCACAACATCCCACCACCTCAAGTTTCAGATACACAAACTTAAAAATTAACCTGTGCTCTGTGTGAATTATACATTTAGAGTTTGCTTTAAAAGTTTCCCGTATTTAAAAAAAAATCTTTTGGAAAGATGCTTGGTTAGAAGCAAGAAGCTGGCATTTTGAATGAATTAGTTTTGGACAAGAGTAAAAAAAAAAAAGACAAACTAAAGGTGTGATTGATGTGTTGCTTGTCTCCTTGGTGAGGATACATCATGAAAATTGGAATGTGAGGCTTTTAAAAGCTACTGGCATCCTTCCTTCTAGCTAATTTAGGGAGTCAAGGTGAGAATAGTCTTGTGAGAAAGGTGAAAAAAGGAGCATAGACCTCTTTGGAAACTGTGCTTATGTAGGTATGTTGAAGTATTCTTGCTGTTGATTATAGATTAATAAGTAAAAATATGTTAATTCATTAGTGGGAACCAAAGCTTGGAAAGTACTGGAGAAAACCAATTAACAATTTGCTGATTGTAGCTGAGAATTCAGTCAGACAAACTATTAAAACTATTGTTTTATCAATAAAATGAAAGTTTGCATCAGTGCTCATTTTAGAGCTTGCAAATAAATAAATTTGCTTTATGAGCCTATAAACACTCTCCATTTCAGAAAAAAAGAGAGAGAAAGAGAAAAAACAATAAAATGACAATGAAACTATATGAACATAGGACTGGATTTCAATCAAGGGAGACTTTTAAATCCTTGAGTGTTTATGAAGCTCCTGATATTAGATGGAATATTTAGTGCAAAGATTAAAACTTCTGGCTTTTGATGTTGCAGTTGTAAATTTTTTCAACTTAATATCGAGCTCAGTAGGCCAGTTGAAAGAAAGATGCACGCTAGAAAAGTTGAAGTCAGGGATTAATGTTAATTTAAAAACAATAAAAATGATCTGAGTAATCAGAAAATGAAGAGAATAAAAACGAGTGTGGGTTGTTATGCTTGTGCCTTCAGGCCTGGAAAGTGGCAAAGTTAAAAAAAACTACACCTATTTATACTTTTCGGTCACAACTATTTCTTGAGAAGGGTGCTCCCTGCTTCTTACTTTCATGCTGTGGCCATGAAATCACAGCAAAATGGCTTATTTCACCTTTAGTTGTTGTATCAGAACTTCAGCTCATGTACAAGCAAATGTTTCAGTGAGTTTCTGAGATGGGTTCTGAAATCAGGACAAGATGAGAGAAAATCTTTCCATACATCTGAGGTTTCCTGTTATCATTTCATTTGAGAAACAATGACATTATAAAGTGACACAGCCTATAAATGTTTTGATAGGCTTAAGTAGAATATTTATCCTAGTGGGAAGGCCATTAATGTTGGTCAGCTAGATTACAACTGAAGGCAAAAAACTAAAAATTAAACCACTCTCGATTTTTAATTTTTATGGTCAATTAAACTTGTTGAAGTGAAGTAGAACACTATGTGGTTTACCGCTTCAAGATTTTTGGTTCCTCAGAGTAGGCAGGGGTGAAGCTACCTTAGATGATATGAAATAATGAGTTTTCTGTTATCGTTGTGATCACATTTAGTAATTATCCACATTTATGCAGTTCAATTTTGTAGCATTAGATACAGGAAGTTATTTGGTTGTTAAGGAGAGAGACAGAAATAAAATAATGATCTTATTACTTTTAAAGATAACTCAAGGCAGCAAACACATCTACTATTATTTCCTTCTCTTACTTTCCTCACAACAACTTTGTGAGGTGGGTTGTGTTAAGAGAGACTGAATGACCCAAAGTCACTCAACAGATCTTCACTGCCTAACATGGGACTAGAATTCACAGTCTCCTGGTTTCTAGGCTGTTGCCTACATCACCAAACCAAACAATCTCTGGGTTTCTTTCCTTTAATTTCCACCTATGAGCTACAGTAGAAGAAAGCCAGTTTGATGTAGTGATTAGGGATGAGACTAGAAATTGAGAGATTATGAATTGTAATTCTGACTGTGGCAAAAAGCCAGCTGGATGACTTTGGATCAGAAGGAGGCAAAGAGAGGGAAAGCGAGAGAGAGAAAGAGAAAGGGAGGGAGGGAGGGAGAGAGAAAGCACCAGAAGGCCTAATTTGCTTGCCTTACTCAGGATCACTTTATTATTTTTAGGCTTTACCCAACTTAATCTGTTCTCTTCTTTTCTTCAACAACTGAAACTGTGTCCTTGATGGGCTGATAGATTGTGTTTCCTGGAGTTCAAGACATATAGTATTAACTCAGGTCAGAAAATTGATATACCTTTCTCTGGGTATCATCTACAAAAGCACAGGGGGTATAATCTCTCTTGACTTTAGGAATGTGTGACCTTATGAGATTTTTAGTTTCTTGTAGCATAATCTTGTATGCAGCTGAATTGATGCAAAGGTCAGTGAAATCTGGTCCATTTTAATGGCCGGAGTAATAGATTAGTATTTCCTTAGGGTCAGTGGCGTCATAAACTTGCTATTCTTTTTCTCAACAACTTCAGCAATATTATTTTTACAAGAAAAATAAACAATAACTGTGTGGGAAGCACAGAATAGAAGAAAGAAAGAATAAAAGAGCCAGATAGAAAAAAATATAAATGAAACTGGAAAGGATAAAACAAAATTTTACTCATTTTGACCCTGGCAATTTCATCTAACACACATTTTTTGATGCGTTCCTTTACTTGATAGATTATTCTAGAATTGAAAAAAAAGTGTCCTAAATGCATTTTAGTACCTCCTAATTGGTTGAATGTATTTAAGAAGTTGGTAGAGCACACATCTTTAATTTTGATTTTAATTTATTAATTCCTTTTTTAAAAAAAAATATGTTGAATTCTGACATAAGCAGAGAGAAACCAGGTATAAATTAAGTAATAAAACACATTCAAACTACTAGCTGCCTCAGAGATTATACCAAGAAGGAAGTTGCTTTGGAAAATTTCTTATCTATCTATCTATCTATCTATCTATCTATCTATCTATCTATCTATCTATCTATCTATCTATCTATCTATCTATTCGATTTTTATGCCGCCCTTCTCCTTAGACTCAGGGCGGCTTACAACATGTTAGCAATAGCACTTTTTTAACAGAGCTAGGCTATTGCCCCCACAATCCGAGTCCTCATGATCTTATGATCTCAAAGAACAATCATTTTACTACAGTATGCATCAATATTATGAAAACAGACTGTCAACAATTTCATTTTCTTCGACAACAGAAATGTCTCTAGCACAATGTCCCGAGAAAACAAAATATTTGAATTTGGCCGAAGGACATCATTTGATACAGTTTGTCTGCCTGCCTGCCTGCCTCTCTCTCTCTTTCTCTCTCTCCATCTATCTATCCATCCATCCATCCATCCATCCATCCATCCATCCATCCATCCATCCATCTATCTATCTATCTATCTATCTATCTATCTATCTATCTATCTATCATCTATCATGTATTAGTAGCCCTTATTACCACAGAGTAACTCTGGTCATCTTACAATTCTAAAGCAATATGGATACTAAAAACTCTATGATCCAATTAAGGATGGGGAAGGGGAGAGAGAGCAGGGTGGGGAGAAAGTGGGATTTGTTGTTACTCCATCAACCACCTCCACTGTGATGCTACCACATTAGGGCCCCGGCTAGCTGCCAGAGCCAGGTCTTTAGGCTCTAATGGGAAGGTCAGGATGATTGGGACTAATTTCAGATTAGGGAGGGCAAGAGGTTCCAGAGAGCAGGCGCAACAGCAGAGAAGGCCCTTCTTCTGGATCCTGTAGGCCAGAATAATTGAGCTGATGGGCCCCACAGCATGCCTTCATTGCCAGTATGGGTGGGATGAATGGTCCCTCAAGTAACCTGGAACCACACCATGAAGAGTTTTAACAGTGATGACTGATACCTTGAATTGCATCTGGAAGCAGCCAAAACACACATGCACACACACACACACACACACACACAAACATGCACAAACATAAAAATTTCCAATCAGAAGACTGTGGATTTCTCCACCTGTGACATCATTGATAGATTTGAAACTTGAAACATGTCAGTGTCATCTGCCTTTTGACTCACTATATTATTTCTTATGGGAAAAAATGGTTTGATATTCATTTTTGGTATTCATCCAGGCCTCAACTTTTGAAAGGCATAAGGTTGTCCCAATATCCTAACGTAAACTAAATATACAAAATGTAAATTGCGATTACATTTAACATTACAAAGGGACAATTTCTCCATTAAAAAGACCAGCTCCAATACACAACATGGTTCCCAATCCAAATATTAATAATTTTAAAAAAAATAACATTCCAAATAGTAATTTATGCCATTCAAATAAACATTCCATATTTCAATTTTCTGATGATCAGTTCCACTCTGACTAAATAATCCTTAGGAACTGTAATATATTCCATGCTGAACGTTTTCTAATGATGATTATTCCACTGTGATTTGTGAACATATATACATGAAATAATTTTCCTTATTAAATTTGGATTGGATAATTAAGACTAATTTAGAAAAAAACGGTGTGCAGTTTAGGTGATTTGGATGGAAGCTTATTATCAATGTGAATTTACATTTACTTTTAATTGTTTAAATTCTAGTGGGCTTCTTCAGACTTTTCACTGCATGAAATTTGCCATGCCTCTCTTTTAAAGGATGTTCAGTTGAAGAAGTTTATATCAACTAAGAAATGTGAATCTCAGACAGAAATCTTTGCACCAGTAAAATCGTCCTAAATTGCATAGAGAGGGCTAGTACAGGATCTTCTATCTTATTTTTAAAATTATTTTATCACTTTCTTCTTCTTTGGATGATTTAAAGCCTTTTAGTGGTAGATACTCACCCAGAGCTGCTTGGCAGTTGCCCCTTCAAATAAATAAATAATAATAGTAAAAATACAACTCCAAACTGACCTTGGCGTTAATACTATATGGCAGTGATGGCGAACCTATGGCGTGGGTGCCACAGATGGCACAGGGAGCCATATCTGCTAGCACACGAACCATTACCCTAACTCAGCTCCAATGTACATGTGTGTGCTGGCCAGTTGATTTTTGGCTCACACAGAGGCTCTGGGAGGGTGTTTTTGGCTTCCAGAGAGCCTCCAGGGGTATGGGGGAGGGCGTTTTTAACCTCCCCCGGCTCCAAGGAAGCCTTTGGAGCCTGGGGAGGGTGAAACACAAGCCTATTGAGCCCACCAAAAGTTGGGAAACAGGCTGTTTCTGGCCTCCAGAGGGCCTCCAGGAGATGGGGGAAGCTGTTTTCATCCTCCCCAAGTATTGAATTTTGAGTGGGGGAATTGCTCATGTGCAATAGTGCACATTCACCCTCTTTCAGCACCCGAGGAAAAGAAAAAGGTTTGCTGTCTGTTGTGGTTAGCTCTGGCCCAGCTCCTGCCCCAAGGAATGTGCAGATGGATGTGGGGGAGACATCCACATGCCACAGGCCTGTTTTGCTCCCGATGGAATCTGCCGATGAAGCCTCCTCTGACCAAGGAAGCATGAGTGACAGAGAAGAGGGGAGTTTGGCAGACAGCCCAGGAGGAGATCAATCATCAGTATCATCTTTGGATTCTGAACAAGAATTAATGATACATCCACGCATGCGTAGAGTGATGCATAGGAGACAACAACTGAAGGATTATTACAAGAGAAAATGAGGCCACCTGTGGTTGGGTGGGGCTCCAGTAATTAGGGCTGCTGCTATAAATAGCAGCGTGTGGGTTTGGCCATTGTGAAAGAGTATCTGATCGCAGTTCTTCAGGAATCGTGTGTTGCTGTTTTCTGGACTTTGTTTGTTGATTTTTCATGCCTTTGAAACCAAAGCAGAGCAATATGTGTGTGTGATTCACTTCGTTGGAAGAAGAAGGGGTGAAGCTGCTAGCTAAGTACTTAATGACTGCTTAAGGGAAATTGTACAGACTACCCGGTTGTTTTGGGCCGAGTGCTCTTTGCAATACAAAAAGAGTGCTTAGTTTATTTTGAATTTTGTGATAAAGAACATTGTTTTGAATTTTCAAACGTGTGTGTGTCTGAAATTTGTACCGTCACTGCTATATGGCAATTATGGAGAACCTTTTAGACACTGCATGCACCCAAATTGAAAGGTATGTGTGCATGCATGAATGCACGCAGGCATACACATGCCTGCCTGACACACACACATGTGCAGCAGAGACCCAAAGACCAGCTGGTTGGTGGGAGGTCAGGCATCCTAACACTGGTAGCAAAGCAAGAGGTAAGATCTTTCACTTTTGTGAACTTTCCGTTGTTTGCAGGGAAACAGAAGCTCATTAAAGAAATGCCATGAAGATCTTACTTGGGATGATGGTGTATGTGCCAGCAGAGAGGGCTCTGTGTGCCACTTCTGGCACATGTGCCAGAAATTTGCCATCACGGCTATGTGGCCTTGAAGTTTGTTTCCTGTCTCCTCTTTAAAATTTAGCTGGGATATCATGGGTATATTTGTTTACCCAGAATCTGGAGCTGATTTACTCTGGAGTCAGGTCCAGTGTTCTCTCTAAATTTTTTTTGGGGTGGGCGGAAAAGTATAGTGTCTGAGCGGCAGTCCCTTCGGGACTGGGCGACACAGAAATAATAATAAAATTTCTCTCTCGGCTTCTGGGCAGGTTTGGAAAACTCTGAGTTGATGATGATTTTTAAGTGAGTGATTGCTCACCTGCTCAGCTTAGAGGGAACTATGGTCAGGTCCCCCCGGAGATTCGGACTGCCCCCACCCTCCTCGCCTTCCGTAAGAGTCTGAAGACTCATTTATGCCGCCAGGCCTGGGACCATTAGATTCTTGCCCCCTGGCCAAAGAATGTGTTGAGAGAAGGTTGAGCGTGTGGAATGATTGTTAGATTTTTAATTAATTAATTGGACTCAAGATATTGTATATTGTTTATTATATGTTGTGAGCCACCCTGAGTCCTTGGAGAGGGGTGGTATAGAAATCCAATAAATAATAAATAATAAATAATAAATAATAAATAATAAATAATAAATAATAAATAATAAATAATAAATAATAAATAATAAATAATAAATAATAAATAATAAATAATAAATAATAAATAATAAATAATAAATAATAAATAATAAATAATAAATAATAAATAATAAATAATAAATAATAAATAATAAATAATAAATAATAAATAATAAATAATAAATAATAAATAATAAATAATAAATAATAAATAATAAATAATAAATAATAAATAATAAATAATAAAAACATCTATCTATCTATCTATCTATCTATCTATCTATCTATCTATCTATCTATCTATCTATCTATCTATCTATTAGATTTCTATGCCACCCTTCTCAACCGACTCAGGGTGGCTTACAACATAATAAACACAATACAAGACGTGTAGAGATCTAATATTACAAATCTAAAAATTTCTAAAATCCCTTTATCTTAAAAACCCAGACATCCACATTCATCTAACTAATTTAACCATTCCTGACTGGAGTTAGCTCTAAACGCTCACGGCCCCCCCATGCCTACCGGCAAAGATGGGTTTCAGGGCCTTGTGAAAGGCCAGGAGAGTGGAGGGCGGTTACGAATCTCCGGGGCCAGTTGGTTCCACACTCCATAAATTTGAGTGTGTAAATGTGTTGCACTAGGATAATAAGCTGTGATCTTATTCTGAATGTGTTTGCCAGGAATCTCTCTCCGTCTCTTTGTCTGTCTTTCTGTCTCTGTCTCTGTCTATCTCTGTCTCTTTCTCTCTCTCTCTCTCTTTCTCTGTATGTGTGTCTGTCTCTCTCTGTCTCTCTCATCTCTTTGTCTGTCTGTCTGCCTGCCTACCTACCTACCTACCATTTGTCTAATCAAAGCATACATTGATTCAGATGTTGTGATGCCTTCTCCCTGTGAACTATATTTTCAGTAAAGGATGCCCCCCCCCCCAGTTATTCATATTATACATGCAAATAGAGCAAATAATAAAAACATATGTGACTGCCTTGTTAACTCTGGTTAGGCCTATGTTGGATCAGAGACAACATTGCTAAAACCAAAAGTAATTTTAGCATGCCGCTACCAATTATAACCAACAGAAATCCAGATTACCACTAGGTGGCAGCAAACCAATATAGAAAACGAACTCTGACTTAACTTGTGGCCATCTTGGGTGGTGGGGGAGTATATCTGGTAGTCCTATGTAAGATAACAAGGGCCATTTGAAACACCTTACATGCATTCCCGCAATAATCTTTCAGCAATCCTGAAAGATTAATATTAATCTTATCTCCATATTGAATCAGAACATTTGTAGAGGGGTAGAACTGTTCATTTGCAGCTTGTTAAGTTTTTCAATAAATAAATAAAAAAAATTATCCTTTTTGTCATTTTAATCCTATTTGCAATGTTTTCTCCTCTCTTAAGTTTGAATTACTTTTGGAGAAAATAAAACTTTTGAAACACCGGTGTATCATAAATGTAATAATCTGTTAGATGCTCTCGCTTCCCCCATCGGCCCCCCCCAATTATCTTCCCAAATGTGCCTATTCTTTCAGAAGTAATTTAGATGGCAGACATATCTCTGCAGTCAAGCAATTGAGACGGCTGAGTGTTCCCTGCAAGCTTCTATAACACACAACACTCTCCCCCTGTTGCAACAATCATTGGGCTTGTGCCCAGCACATAATTTCACAGTGAAATGTGTTAGGTGAGAAATATGTTTGTATAGCTGGTAATAATACCACCTCGTTCTCTGCCTGGCACAGTGGCTGTGCACTTAAAGATTTTCAAGTGGATATTGTCTACAACATTTCATATGTTTAGATTGTTGGATGACAGTTAGTGACCCAGCTGTCAGCCACGACAGAGAGATTTTTGAAGAACTGTTCTTTGTGAGTATGTGCTTAGTTTCAGCACATCTCTTTGGCAGCCAAAGAGGTAACTTTCAATGCAAAGCAATGCTAAGCATGCCACCTGTGAAGGCAACTGAATTTAATTCCACTTATTTCATTTTTTAAATTTTAATGGTTTAATTTTGCATTTTGTTTTCTTATCATTAAGCCTCCTTGAACAGTAGAGTAGAAAGGTGGGATGCAAACTAAATAAAGGAATAGAAATGAGCAAACATGAAAAAGCTAAAACCAGAAGGGTGATCATAAATGACCCACAGAATTGCTGGCATCTATTACTGCTTTCTTGGAAACGGCAAATCCTTGTTGATTCTGTGATTAAACAAGTACAATTTCAAACGAGGCATTTTATAACTTTTTATTGCAATGTACAACGTTACCTGTCTCCGCATATAACAAAATGCTTGTATTTGACCACAGGTATAATTGAAAGTTTAACATGGCCTGGATATATTCCAAATATGTGGGATGGATGTACACATTATTTAAAAGATGCTTTGCCATTAGAGGGAGCCAAAGACTTTCCGTAAAACCCTTATTTTTATGTAAATTTCGATGTTAAGTACTAAATAAATAAATACAATCTGAAAACAATTAGACTAAGGTAGTGCAGTGAATCAATGTGTGGCAATAAATTCTCAGTTAAAATTCCTGACTCTCCATCCTTTCACCTTTAATGAGTCCAATATAGGGTCAATCTGACAATAAGGATTGGTCCATTCAGTTTCTCATGGTAGTTTCGGAGTGGTTGGATTTTGCATTTAACATGATTTGCATGGACAGAACCTACTGGAAGGAGTCCATCACAAATAAAGCAAAATCTGGAGTTGTAGGCTAAGGAGAAGATTATTTATAGCATGCATTTCAGAGACAATACTGTTCCTCAACCCAATGCCCAGTCTAAGTCAGAACAAGAGAAGGTTCATTAAAATCTGTAATTTACAACATTCAAGGCCACCTTGTCTAACTTATTTCAATAATTCTTTTCTAAGTAGGGTATATCTATATATAATATTTTATACTTTGTAAGTCATGACACTGAGAAACTCTTATTGCTGTGAATACATTTTACATTCACAGTTCAACATCTCTGCTTGACAAGTCTTTAAATCTCGTATTATTTTGGGATATTTCTCCCCCTTGGACTACTTTCCTTCATATTTATTTGTCATAACATAACTTCTTCATTAGATCATAAGATTACGACTCCACGTTCGAGGGTACTCATGATTTTCCTGGTGTAGAAAGGCCTCCCCCACCCCAGATTAAAATATTATTTATTCTTAATATGAAAAAGAGACAGGATAGAATATTTATCCTAAAGGAGAAGTGGAGATAAATTTAACAAAGGCAGAACACAACCCCAATTTTCCTGCCATAGGAAAACAGCCTCAGGAAGAAGCTTGAAGATTCTTTAGGAATGGAGATTGTGCATCCAGTCAGAATCTACTCATAAGCAAAGAGACTCCAAATAAGCAACACAATTATGCAAGCCAAAGCTGATAAGATTAGCTCAGACAAACACCTAAGCTTTGCATTTCCCCTTTTTCTTGTAGAACTAACCATGACCCTTACATGACCCCATGGGTATCTGGCAATAACCATTAACATATTAAAGGACACATTCTTACATAGGAACAGGCATCTCAATCACAAAGCCCCGAAGAATGTATTTAAAAAAACACCTATTCTCAACTCCATTTTGTCAGCCACCACAGAAACATGGTGCTGTCACTAGTTTCTGGCTACCAAATAAACAGAGTTTCTGGCTGCAGCCTGCCTCCCTTTCATTTCTCCTGGCTTGGAACTATACTGGATTTTTTCACCCAAACACTGATGAAATTATAGCATGCAGGCAGGTCAAGTGCAGTTCCATGGAATGGTCTACTATATCTTTTTATTTCATCACACTGAACAAAAGATTGAAAAGAGATTTTATACATACATACATACATACATACATACATACATACATACATACATATATATATAAAGAGGTCCTCTCCATCCCTCCATCCATCTGTCAGTAAGATAACTCTTTATACAGAAGGCAAGAATGTTAAGGAGTGTGCAGAGTGACTCCTGAGTTATCAAGGATGCACATGCGCATAGAAAATGTGGAATCCTAGCAGATATCCAGTAGATAGTCAGGACATATGAATATTATTATTATTATTATTATTATTATTATTATTATTATTATTATTATTATTATGTCAGTACAACACAGCAAACGAGATCACTATGCTGGATTTCGTATTTCATCACCAGTCGGGCACTTCTCAAGCACCTAGAACTGCATGATGTAGTGGCGGATTATGTTTGCGATCCCAGTAAAGCGGCCTTTTGCAATTGACAGATGGAGATTTTTTCAATTCCGATGGTTTTCAAATGTTCCCTGAGATCCTTTGGCACTGCGCCCAGCGTGCCAAGTACCACTGGGACCACTTTCACTGGCTTATGCCAGAGTCGTTGCAGCTCGATTTTTAGATCTTCGTATTTCACTCATTTCTCTAGCTGCTTCTCCTGCTGTCCCCTGGGATTGCAATGTCGATGCTCCATACTTTCTTTTTCTCCACAATCAGGATGTCTGGTGTGTTATGCTTCAGAATTCGGTCAGTCGGAAGTCAGAAGTCCCACAGTAGTTTTGCTTGCTCATTTTCGACTACTTTTTCGGGCTTATGATCCCAACAGTTCTTTGCCACTGGGAAATGGTAGTTCCGGCACAAGTTCAAGTGGGTCATTTGTGCCACAGCATCATGTCTATGCTTGTAGTCAGTCTGTGCAATCTTTTTGCAACAGCTGAGTATGTGATCGCTTGTTTCATCTGTTTCTTTACAGAGTCTGCACTTTGGATCGTCTGTTGATTTTTCAATTCTGGCTTTGAAAGCATTTGTTCTAATGGCCTGTTCTTGTGCCGCCAGTATTAGTCCTTCTGTATTATTATTATTATTATTATTATTATTATTATTATTACTACTATTACTATTATTATTATTATTATTATTATTATTATTATTATTATTGCTATAACAGTTGAGAAGCATAGAATCATGGAATTGAAAAGGGCTATTGAGACCATCAAGTCCCATCTCTTGCTAAGTGCAAGGATTCAAAGTAAAGCAAAGTAAATAGGGATGGTTGTTTAGCACATTTTAAAGGGAAGCCCCACACTGCTTACTCTTTTACTAATTTGTTTTGCCACATATCTTCAGGCCTGCTGAGTTTGAGACCAAGCACAGACCTGGAAAATAAATACTTTCTTTCCTCCTTCCTTCATTCTCCTCCTCACAGTAACCCACGGATACACAACCTGTCCTCAGAGCTCTTATCCAATGTCCCTAAGCTTTTGAGGGTAACCCTGGAAGGCACCTTGCAACTGCTGAACTGTAATACTCAGAATAAGAAATACAGTACATTTAAAATAACCCATCGTATCATGAACATCTCTCTCTCTCTTCCCATATATACCCTTCTAAATTTATTTATTGACATATATATAAACACCTGCACACACACATAACTATTAGCAAAGAATTTTTAATATTTCACTATTTAAAATCAAGCTAATATTTAAAATAACACTTGGTGATATTTTTATACCCAGAATGAACATAATCTATAAGCATATGCTGTTTAAATTAATCCCATAGTCTTCTTTTGCTAATAGTGAGATAATTTTTGTAATATGCTAAATTGTAATTGAATCAGTCACCTTTGTTTTTTAATAATCTTATTGAAGTTGTTGTTGTTGTAATAATAATAATAATAACTAATACAAACTAAACTAGAATTCAAAAGTTCAGAAAGTGCAGAAGAAAATAGAAGAAAAAGAAATAGCCAAAAAAAAGTTTGTTTTTTGGAAGGTTGTCAACAACAACAAAAATCAGCTTCTAACCTTCATCAACCTGAGGATAAGCAAATATATTAACTTTTCACACTCCTTTAAAGTTACAAATGCAATAATTGTTCTCTCCTTAGCCCAACTTATATGCATTCTAGAAACTGTAAACTTTTCAATTTTACTTCAGCAATGAGTTACCCAAAAAATATCAAACTTACACGAATTTACCCCTACTCAAATAATCCAACTTTATATTCTTTCTTTTTCTCTCTACACAGTTTTGACTTTTAAACAATTCCTTTGGCCTTGCAAGATCATCTCTCTTTAGTATGTTAAAAAAAATCCATGATTTTTTTTTTAGAATCAATTTTATTGTTTTTGGTAAGTCTGTTGGTGGCTTCAGGGTCTCATAGCTCCTTAGAAACTGGAGCAACTTAAGCAAGTGGATTTCCATGGACTGCTGTGAAAATCAAGATTTATTAAATGCAAATATTTTTTTTTACCCATAGGTGTTCATAAAGACACTCATGCAATCAGATTTTTCACAAAAGCTGTTCGTCAAGTGCAAATGACTGTTATTTTAAAATGCTAATATATAAAGCTGTAGGCCTGCACTTAATTACCTGTGCATAAGCACTAATTAAGTCAGTGGATATCCTATTTACCATATAATATAGATTACAGGGAAATAGGGCCCATATTTGGCAAAACTAAAGTGTGTGTTTTGAGCACTGTATCTGGGCACTGAAGATAAATTTGCAAGTTAAGTCTAAAGCCTCTAACCCAAATTACATCTTCCCAGGGAAAACAAAGCACTGGCTCAGCTGGATGGTGTCAAAATATGCAACTTTTCCCTTTCCAAAAATACTTTCCCAGGAAAACCCCACTGTCAGCTTAGCCATAAAATATTTAGAAGGCTGACAAATGCTGATAAGCTGGGGAAAGATTTTGGGTGAAGACCAGAACTTTCAGAAAGTAGGAGAAAGTAATTCCCCGGAAATAAATTCTGGGGAGTCTTTAGCGCTTTCTGAACTTGGAAGTTTGCTTGCAGACATTTCATTGCCCAACATCATCAGTGCTAGTGAATATCTGCTTCCTCTTTATGTACATATATAACTGTCTGGTTTGGTGCTGCAACCCAACAGGACCAACACAGACTTCAGAGGATAATCAGTACTGCAGAAAAAACAATTGCTGCCAACCTGCCTTCCATTGAGGACCTGTATACTGCATGAGTCAAAAAGAGGGCGGTGAAAATATTTACTGACCCCTCGCATCATGGACACAAACTGTTTCAACTACTACCCTCAAAACATCACTACAGAGCACTGCACACCAAGTCAACTAGACACAAGAACAGTTTTTCCCCGAACGCCATCACTCTACTAAACAAATAATTCTCTCAACACTGTCAGACTTTTTACTAAATCTGCACTTCTATTCTACTAGTTTTTCTCATCATTCCTATCATCCTTTTCCTCCCACTTAGGACTGTTTGACTGTAACTTGTTGCTTGTATCCTAAGATTTTTATTAATATTGATTGTTTCTTCATTGCTTATTTGACATGACCAGAGGTGCAGAAGGAGCACTCACAACTGTAGCAATCCATCACAATGATGTCACAGAACAGGTTTGGTTGGTGCTGGTCCATGGGCGCCAGCATTTTTGGGGGGATAATTTTTCCCCAGGATTTTTCTTCTGCACATGGGCAGAACCAAGTTTTTAGCACTGTGCATGTGTCATGAGCTTTTTTCTGGCTTTTAGGGATGGAATTTTGTTGGATTTTTTGGCATTGCACATGCACATGTCCATGAGGTGCACCCATGGTGCGGGAGTAAGTGATCTGGCAGTGAAGTATATTAGAATCCATCCCTGCACTAGACACATGATGAGTTATAACCAGTGAAACACTTGGCTGTTCCAGCCAGTCATACATATATTCTAATTTACCTAAGTTCATAAAGGATGACTTCAACCACACTCCTCTTCAGCCTTGTCTTTATTGCCTATAAGCCAATTTGTGCTCCAGAGAAATGTACAGTGATCCCCCGATCATTGCGAGGGTTCCGTTCCAGGACCCCTCGCAATGACCGGTTTTTTGCAAAGTAGCGCTGCGGAAGTAAAAACAGCATCTGCGCATGTGCAGATGGTGTTTTTACTTCCGCTGCAGCAGCGAGGAGCTGAAGATTGGGGTTTCCCCACCGCCCACGCAAACTCCTCACTGCTGCTCGCCCGCCCTTCGCTCGCGCCGCTTCCCAGCTGAGTCCTGAAGCGAATTCGCTTCAGGACTCAGCTGGGAAGCGGCACGAGCAAATGGCATGGGCAGCCGAATGGCGGGCGTGCGTGCGGGCAGGCAGGTGGCGGACAAGCCGTTCGCTCGCGCCGCTCGCTCGCGCCGCTTCCCAACTGAGGACTCAGGAAGCGGCGCGAGCGAACGGCGTGGGCAGGCAAAGGGCGGGCGGGCGCGCGGGCAGGCAGGTGGCGGACAAGCCGCTCGCTCGCGCCGCTTCCCAGCTGAGTCCTGAAGCGAATTCGCTTCAGGACTCAGCTGGGAAGCGGCGCGAGCGAACGGCGTGGGCGGGCGAAGGGCGGGCGAGCGGCAGCGAGGAGTTTGCGTGGGCGGTGGGGAAACTCCTCGCTGATGCCCGCCGCTCGCCCTCCCGCCAGCAAGAGGGGGAAGACCCAGGGAAGCCGCCCAGCAGCTGATCTGCCCGGCGCCATCTACGCATGCGTGCCCATAGAAAAAAGGGCGCGCATGCGCAGATGGTGTTTTTACTTCCGGGTTCAAAAATCGCCATGTAGCCGTTTTGCAATGATCGGGATCGCAATACCCGGGGGATCACTGTATTCTGGTCTGTGGACTAAATTATCCTCTTTTAGAGGACTTCTTCCCTTCTACAACATAATTTTGTAATTTTCCAATTTTCAGAAATGTGTGTCCTCTGGGCTCTTTCTCTAGTAAAGAAACTGTTTTCCTACCTCATTCACTGAATGTTTTGCAAATAATTTAGAATTTCTTTTAATGGAAACAAAATAATGTTTGTTACTGAATTGGTACTGATTTCCTCTCTCACCCCACCCCCATTACTGCTCTTTATGTATTGTACTTCAACTTATCTGGCTGATCCCCTTCCTGATTTAAAAAGTGTTCCAGGATGTGGTTTTTGTCATGATATGAAGGTTAGAATATTGGAGGTTGCTTTAGACCATGAGAGAAAAATTATTCTGCAATGAAGGAATGGCATATTTCTCCTGCAGTTGTCTCATAGTTACATAAGGCAAAAAATTCACATACATGAGAATTTTTCAAGTTTTCCACACTTGTAATTAAATAAAAAGAAGTAGTATTCCTTTTCCATCAAGTTGATGGAGAATGATTTAAAATCAGAAGAAATATTCAGGCTACCCATTCAACTTATTCTCAGCTCTTATTTCATAATGATTAGTGTTTTCTTTCATATCTATGCATTTGTGTTTGCCGTGGGTATGGACTTGAGAAGATAATGTGATTTGGGGGTGTTTCCTCCAAGTTCTAAAACACTATTTTTGCTATATGATAAAGGGTATCAATAACCATATAGTGTCCATCCATCCATCCTTCTTTCCATCCATCACTCCATCTATCTAATCTTCAACCAGCATATATGTTCTGCTGGGCTCTCTGATAGGAGCCTCCCAAAAATTCAAGGATACAAATTTCAGACACACACAAGTTTGAAAATTCAAAACAATATTATTTATCACAAAAGTCAAAATAAACTAAGCACTCTTTTTGTATTACAAAGAGCACTCTTCCCAAAACCACTGGGTAGTCTGTACAATTTCCCTTAAGCAGTCATTAAGTACTTAGCCAGCAGCTGTGGAGAAACTTCATACCCCTTCTTCTTCCAATGAAGTGAGACACACACACACATTGCTCTGCTTTGGTTTCAAAGGCATGAAAAAGCACAAAGTCCAGCACACAAGATTCCTGACAAACTGCGAACAGATATTCTTCCACAATGGCCAAAACCACATGCTGCTATTTATAGCAGCAGCCCTAATTACTGGAGCCCCACCCAAACAGAGGTGGCCTTCCTTATTTCCTGTAATATCTTACTTGGTCTCTTCTACACATAATTCTGCGCTTGTGTGGATCCAAAATGTCATCATCTGAAGCAATAGAAGATAAGGAAGATTGACTGTCTTGGCTGTGTGCCAAGCCCTCCTCTACTGAGTCACTCCTGCCTTCTTCTTCGTCCGAGGAAACTAAACTTTGAACTGATTCTGTCGGCAATGACACAGGCCTGTGACATGTTGAAGTTTCCCCTGCATCCACCTCCCCACTCCCTGGGGCAGGAGCTGGGCCAGAGCCAACCACAACAACATCCATTGTGGCATTACAAGCTATCATCACTGAATGACCTGAAGATACTACAGTGATGGCAAACCTATAGCATACGTGCCACAGGTAGCATGCAGAGCCATATTGGAGGGCACATGTGGCATTGCCCTACGTCAGCTCCAGCACACATGTGTGCACCGGCCAGCTAATTTTCAGTGCTGGGGAAGACCGTTTCACTCTCTGGAGGCTTCAGGGAAGCTTCGCTGAAGCCTCAGCATGCAAAAAATGGCACAAGAGGCAAACCTGAAGTTCAGGGGAAAAAGGACTTCTGGTTTGCCTGTTGTGCCATTTTTTGCACTCCAGATGCTTCACAGAAGCTTCCTGAGCAAAAACAGCACAACGGGCAAACCAGAAGTTCAGAAAAATGGACTTTCTTCTTTCTCATCTTTCATCAATTTTAAGCAGCTATTTCTCTTGCCCATCGTAACAGGAGCACCATCTGCAGCACAAGATATTATGTTTTCCATTCAGTGGTGGTTTGCTGCTGGTTGGACCAGGATCCCATACTGGTAGTGGAAATTTTCCCCTGCTCACTGAACCAGTAGGGATAGCTGGCTGGCCACAGCCTTGAACCAGTCCTCTGGTCTGAAATGGCTGGAAGGAACCTTCTACGCATGCACAGGGGGTCATTTTTTTGATGTGATGCAGGCATGCATGTGAGCGATGAAAACATGTGTACATAAAACACGCACTCCCAATGCAATGCAAACCAGTCAGGAAGGTAAGTAGAACCCATCCCTATTTCCATTGATATATTATTGACATCTCAGTAATTTTTTTTAGCTTATTATATATATCAGTAGTGGTTGTGGTGGTCTCTAATGGTTTACTGAATAACATTTCTTCTTCTATGACCCCTCTCCCCCACTCGCCCAGTTGGTTTGAACCTGCAGCTTAGTGGGGAAATGCTTTGGTAGTTCAGTAAGTGGAGGTGAATCACACAGGCCTGACAAGGCCTACACATGCATAGCCCAGCCCCAGATTGCTCTGAGAAGAAAAGTCTTGTAAAACTTGGAGGAAACACAGTAAAACTGTGGGAAAACACAGAATTTCTCACTGCGAAGAAAGAAACTGTTGGGAATATTCACAAACGTTTGTGTACAGCTTATGGAGAATCTGCAGTTGACAGAAGTACATTTAGTCGTGGAAGACATTTTAAGGAAGAGGTGATTCACACAGTGCAGAAATGGCTTTGTGACCAGAACAAGGAGTAGTACCGACAGGGAATACATACCCTTGTGTCTCGCTGGAGGAAGGCCATAGAATGAGATGGAGATTACATGGAAAAATAGGGAGTGTAGAAGAAACATAATTCTTTCTTGTGTATAAGTTTCATTGGGTTCAATAAATAATTGTTGAAGAAAAAAAATGTGGTGCATTACTTTCTGGGCGACGCTTGTATATAAGAACAATTAGTGGGATTTCAAAAATTCAGTTAATAGCTCTTTTTCAAATTTTCCTCATGAAAAATCAAATTGGTCTCCTGTGGGATGTGGGAACCACTGTTTTAGAGGATCGTTGAAGCACTTGGAGGTTTATCAGGGTCCTCAAGGTCCTTTGAGTGGCGGTCCTGGTTCTTGTAGTCTTGCAGTTATTTTCCTGTGGAAATCCACTCCTACTCCCACACCATTCAAACATCAGTGATGGGCTCCTATGAGTATGGTCAGGTACATAGAACCGGTAGAAAAGTTTGAATTTCTTTCTTTTTTTCCCTACTGGGCTCTGGGTATATTTTTCCTATTGCAGTAAATGAGGTTGAATGTGTATAATTTTAGAAGAGATGTGTGTGTGTGTGTACATACACATACAGTTTATATAGTAGATAATGCATATTTTTGTGTGCATGTGTGTAATATGTATATACACATACGGCATATATACATAGAATTAAATAGTACATTTTGGATGGTAGTAAATAGATAGGGAAATTGTATCTCTTTGAGGTGAGGAGAGGCCAGGCATCCTAACCCTAACCCTTGACATGAGTGAAGTCAAGTTGGCCACCTTTAAGCCAGTCACATGACCTTTAAACCACCCCCAGTCATATGATCATCAAGCCACTCCCACCTGGAAACATGGCTGGCAAGCCACACCCACAAAATAAGCCATGCCCACAGTGTGGTAGTAATTTTGTTTTGCAGCCCTTCACTGTTGAACATCTGTAAAGATATAAATATCAATCCTTCCATTCCGTACTCTCCTGCCAGAGCTGAAGAAATGGTCTTCAAAAGAACAAGTTGCCTCCTGAAAAACCATCTTTGGGAGAACCGTGACCTAGATGACTGAGAATCTCTATGGATGAATAGGTAAAGACTTATACACATACACAAAAACAGATTTTCTGATCTGTTTTTCTGAAAATGTATCTGTAAAATTATATAAAGTTATATTTTTCTTCCATGAATGTGCTCAGATTCTGAGCTGTATTGGGAATGTTAATTCCTTTGGAGATAAGATGAGTGCTGATGAAAGACTGGGCTCCCATTGCTCAAACTGTTTTCCCAGCGTTGTGTATAGTACCATGTTGTTTATCTTTGTAGTCCCATGTAAATTTACTCAGCCCTTTAAACTTGTATCTGCTTTTGATGACAGACTGTTGCTACTTTCATCTTTGTCCTCCTCTGCTCTTGTTTTCATGGTTTTATTGCTAAGTGCTGCTAAATGTTTTAAATGTGAGCTACTTAAGAGTATAATAAATGATTTTCCAGGGCTGTAAAAGAATGTGCTTAACAAGACACCTCAAGAAATAGCTTCCTGTATTTTAAATTACATGCCGAGAGACAACTTGGTGCAGCAGTTAGAGCAATGTTTCCCAACCTTGGCAACTTGAAGATATCTGGACTTCAACTCCCAGAATTCCCCAGTCAGCGTTCGCTGGCTGGGGAATTCTGGGAGTTGAAGTCCAAATATCTTCAAGTTGCCAAGGTTGGGAAACACTGAGTTAGAGCATTGAGAGAGACCAAGACTCAAATTCACACATGCCATAAAATGTGTTGTATGGTGCTGGTATAAATAATTTTTCTTCTGTGTTTCTTAGGGATATTGTGCAAAAGTAAAAAGGAAAAGAGTCAAAGATAGCATTTTTAGTTCTTGGGAGGAAAGGTGGCCTAGAACTAAAAATGCCCACAACCTAACTTTTAGTAAACTTTATCAGCTATTGTCCCATTTGCAAATATCCTATACCAAAATGTCCTTCCTCTTAATGACTACTTCACTTTCAATCACAACAATCCATGAGCACGTTATAGATTCAAACTAAATGTAAACCGCTCTTAACTTGACTGCAGAAAATACGACTGCAGCAATAGAGTGATCAATGCCTGGATTGCACTACCTGACTCTGTGTTTTCTTCCCCGAATCCCAAAAACTTTAACCTTAGATTGTCTACAGTTGACCTCTCCCTGTTTCTAAGAGGTCTGAAAGGGGCAAGCATAAGCACACCATTGTGTCTACCGTCCCTGTCCTACTGTCCTATTGTCCTCTTTTATTGTTACTTTTTACTTATGTTATCTTTATATAAACTAGTATTATACTATACATGTTTTGCAAGCAAGCAAGCAAGCAAGCAAGCAAGCAAGCAAGCAAGCAAGCAAGCAAGCAAGCAAGCAAGCAAGCAAGCAAGCAAGCAAGCAAGCAAGCAAGCAAGCAAGCAAGCAAGCAAGCAAGCAAGCAAGCAAGCAAGCAAGCAAGCAAGCAAGCAAACAAACAAACAAACAGTTTTTAGTATTTTTTTCCATAACAGGAGATATCTTTCTTTAAAAGTGGGTAGGCGGTGGATGGAGTATTATCTAGTTCTTGTTGAACTCAGTTGAAAATTTGATTCTTTGGGCAAAGATTCCCACTAATTCTGGCTCCCCAAGTGACAGTGAAAAAAAAGTTATTTATGTTATAGATGTGATTTCAGTGGAATAGATGCTTTAGCATCTTTTGACCTACAGGTATTGACCATCAGTGGGTAAGAGGGTTTGGATGTTAAGGACTGACTCTGGGTCTCTTTTGTGTTGTATCATTCTGCTTTTTCTATGTTTTATAACAATGATGGCTAAGCTTTTTCTTGTTTCATGCCAAAAGCATGCATGCGTTTGTGTGCGGGCATCCCTGCAACCACCTGGGAACAAAAATGGACCATGGGGTACCACACCCTGACATTCCCTCCAACCCTGTGATACCATGACTAAAATTTCAGATGAATGCGGTTGTATGGTTTTTAACACTTGCGTTTTTAGATTAGTTTTATAATTGGACCTTACAATGTTTTAGTATTGTTTTTTATATGTTGTAAGCCACGCTTAGTCTTTGGAAAGTCCAATTAATAAATAAATAATAAATAATAAATAATTAAGGTGCTAGCTGTGTCTGTTTCAAAACTGTCCAAGTCCCGCAAAAACATAGTCCTACAAAGTCCTGAAGAACATACTTCCCTTATCATGGTTTAGGCGAGATTTCTGGTCTCAGGAATGTTCAGATGAGCACACAGAATGTTTTCGTCTTAAAAAGCTTTTCGTCTGAATGATAAAAAATTAACTTCCAACTATGGCTTTGCCAAATTTTTTTCTCAATCCACATTTTTCTTTTACTTGAAGAATAAGAAGGAACGTATTTACATTCTGTTTTTTATGTTCAAAATGATTTCACCTATTTATTTTCTTTATATCCCACTGTTTTAAAATGGGTTTGAGATATCTTACAAATAATGCATAAACATGCACAAGGCTATGGATTTTGAATTAAAAAAGCATCAGTACAGAGGCCAGGAGTAAAGTCTTAGACTAGAATAGAGGTCTCCAACCTTGGCAACTTTAAAACCTGTGGACTTCAACTCCCAGAGTTCCTTAGCTAGTTTTGCCATTAAATTTGCTAAGTTTTGCCATTAAATTTGCCATTAAATTTGCCATTAAATTTGCTAAATTTGCTACTGGAGGATGAACTCCAGTATTGGAAAATGTCTTTCTTGCCTACCACCTGTTCTGTCGAGCTCTCTGGTAGAATCCTCCCAAAAATGCACAGATACAATTTCAGACACACACACATTTGAAAATTCAAAACAATGTTCTTTATACCGAAAATGCAAATAAACAGAGCACTCTTTTTGTATAGCAAAGAGCACTTGTCTCCAAACAAATTGGTAATTTGTACAAGTCCCTTATCAGTTCTGTGATACTTAGCTTGCAGCTGTGAGGCAATTCACAGTCCTTCTTCTTTCACAAAGTGAAACACACTTTGCTCTGGATTAGTTTCAAAGCGGGGGAAAATCAGCACAGAAAGATCAAAGTCAGCAAAGCAGTCATGAAACACAATGATCAGATAATCCTCCACAAGGGCCAAACCCACAGGCTGCTATTTATAGCAGCCTCACTAATTACCACAGCCCCACCCAACCACAGGTGGCCTCATTTTCTTTGATAATAATCTCTCAGTTGTTGTTGCCTATGCATCGCTCTCCGCATGCATGGCTGTATCATTAACTCTTGTTCTGAATCCAAGGAGGAGCTAGATAATTGATCTCCTTCTGAGCTGTCTGCCACACTCTCCTCATCCCTGTCACTCATGTCTTCTTGGTCAGAGGAGCCTTCATCAGCAGATTCCACCGGGGGGGGGGGGAAACAGGCCTGCAGCATGTGGATGTCTCCCCCACATCCACAGTCCTTGGGGCAGGAGCGGGGCCAGAGCTAACCACAACACCACCTGGTTGATTTAGCAGATTACAGGGTATGGAAAAAGAACCTCTTGGTTATTTTGATTGGTGGAAATGTCCTGTCATGTTAATTTGCAATCGGAACAGGGGTAGGTTCCTACTGGTTCTTACTGGTTCTTTAGAAGCATTAGTATTTCTCTGATGAAATCATGGGGCTGGTTTTGTCAGTTTCTCTGTGGATGCCACCATCTTGGATTTTGCTTCTGTGCATGCGCAGAAGCTATTTTTGCTATCATGCATCCCCTGCTGCAGCGCAGGGGGCGCATGATCCTGCATGAACATGCACATTTTGCTTCTGTGCATGTGCAGAAGCTATTTTTGCTATCATGCGTCCCCTGCTGCAGTGCAGGGGGTGCATGATCCTGCATGAATATGCACATTTTGCTTCTGTGCATGCGCAGAAGCTATTTTTGCTATCATGCGTCCCCTGCTGCAGTGCAGGGGGCGCATGATCCTGCATGAATATGCACATTTTGCTTCTGTGCATGCGCAGAAGCTATTTTTGGATTGCTGCAGTGCAGGGGGCGCACAATCCTGCATGAACATGCACAGCACAAATCAGGGGCAGATTCTCAGTTCCGTTGCTACCGGTGCAGATGTGCGCGCAGCTCGTTGGAGTGAGATTTGGCTTCTGTGCATGCGTAAGACACCCGGGCGTGTGAGATTTTGGTGAAAAATCACTGAAAAATTGCACAAAATTGCCAAAATCTCACATGTGCGTGTCCTCTCATGAGATTTTGCTTCCTGGGCATGTGCAGAAGCCAAATCTCACTCCGACATGCACGCCCACATGCCAGTCACCCAGAGCTGCGCACACAGATCGATTTCTGCTACCAGTGCACCATCCCTCCCCCACCGTCCATGTAGGAACCCAATATTGAGCACGATCCTGGGCAAGCCAGCAGCAAAAGTATCCAGAAACCACCTCTGGCTTTACAATTGTGTAAAGCAGTTTCCCCCCACACTCACCAATAAACGAAGTTCATTTTATATACCTGTGATTTTTTTTTAAGGGAAGGGGATGGCTTCATTTCTTATTCTTAGAAAACATCAAGATTTTATCCTGCTTTGGAAGATTTCCATATCATTTGAGTAATCCCAGAAGGGAGTGATTCTAAAATTCTAACCATTCCTACTTAAAACAGAGGAGGCCTTATGAAAGAGATCACTTTAATACGGAATGCATGCCAGACAGGCAGGTACAGGCTTAAAGAAATCCAACAATACATACAGGGTTATATAGCAAGCCTTGGCTGAGGCAGGAACCAATCATATACACAGTAACTTTCCCGCTTACAAAGTAACTATGGAACGCGCCCTATCAGAACCTTGGATAGGGACGCCAATCGCACGGCTCTAACCGGCCGGCTGTTTCTAAGCAAACACAGCACTCCTAACCCCTTGATTGACACATACATAGTCTTTTAAATATGCCGGTTTGTAGCGCGTTCTCTCTGAGCGCCGGGGCATGCCCGCCTGCTCTGAAAACCTTTCCAATTTTGCTTCTTGCAATCCCTCCTCTGAAACCCTTATTTCCTCACCCCTTAAAGGTTCCGACGATGCGTTTTCCCCTGACAGTCTGACGGCCAGCTGCAGCGGATTCAGAAGCGATCCCGGCTGCTCCTCTTCTCCTTCCTTTTGACCATCACACGCCCTATTAACCCGAATCTGGTCTAAATGCCTCTTCCAAACCCTTCCATCTTCCAGCTCAATTTCGAAAGATCGAGGTCCCAGCTCCCTCCTTACGGTTCCCCTTTCCCAATTCAGTCCTCCAGAGTAAGCCCTGACAAACACCGTGTTACCTATTTTAACCTGTCGATTTGGGGTTACTTGCCACTGTACCGTTTGAGAGTACCATGGGTGCAGTCTGTCCAGAATGATGCGGAGCTTGCGACCCATCAACAGTTCGGCTGGGGTTTTACCTGTAGCCACGCAAGGGGTGGAATGTTGCGCTAGCAACAAATCTGCTATCTTTTCTTGCCATGAACCTTGTGGCATCCTCTTAAGGGCGTCCTTCACAGACCTAACTGCCCGTTCCGCCTGGCCATTACTGGCCGGATGCCAAGGCGAGCTTAATGCATGTCTGATGCCAGCAGATGCCAGGAATGTCTCAAAGTGCACCGCTGTGAACTGGGGACCGTTGTCCGAAACGAGAAGGTCGGGGAACCCATGAGTGGCAAATAGAGTCATCAGGGCGTCTATGATAGCTTGAGCGCAGGTAGATCTGAGCAGGACAACCTCCACCCACTTTGAATGGGCATCCACGACTATCAAAAAGGTCTGTCCCATAAAGGGACCGGCGAGATCAATATGTATGCGAGCCCAGGGACCAGCAGGCGGCTCCCATGCCAGCGGCTCGGCTCGAGGAGGGAAAGGGCGGCTTTCCTGGCAAACTGTACAACTAGCGACCCTTAACTCCACCTCCTTATCCAATCCAGGCCACCACACATAGTCCCGAGCTAAACTTTTCATGCGCACGATGCCTGGGTGATTTCTGTGCAACATTGCAAGCACCTGGCCCCTCAAGGTTTCCGGGATTACCACCCTGCTTCCACGCAGCACCACCCCTTTTTCCACAGAGAGCTCAGACTGACATCTAAAAAATGGGACAAACACATCGGCTGGGGCTGTGGCTGGCCATCCCCTTAATACCCATTGCCTTATTTGGGATAGAATGGCATCCCGGCCGGTCACTCCGGCCACTTCGGTTGCAGAGATGGGAATTCTGCTCTCAGATAGAGCAAACACGGAGCACGTTGGAGCAGGGTCGACGAGAACATCAGGCAGCGGACATCTGCTCAGGGCATCAGCGTGTGCTATGTGGCGACCTGGCTTGTAGGTCAGCGTGTAACTATAGTTCGCTAGGAAGACGATCCAGCGTGACATCCTTGGTGATAGGACCACTGGGCTCTGACGGCTTCCTGATAACAGTCCTAGCAGTGGTTGGTGGTCTGTGACCAACTCGAACTGTCTCCCATATAAATAATCGTGGAACCGCTTGACCCCTGCAATAAGTGCCAGCGCCTCTTTGTCTATATGACCATAGTTTCTTTCAGCTGGCGCCAATGTGCGAGAGAAAAATGCCAGGGGGGCTTCGGCTCCATTGGGCAACCTGTGACTAAGGACAGCACCCACCCCATGCTGTGAAGCATCACAGGTCAATGTTAAAGGTAAACCTGGGGAGTACTGGGCCAGCACGTTATTGGACAGCAGTAAGTCCTTGACCCCATTAAAAGCCGATTCCTCCCTTCCACCCCAGTGCCATTTCGCATGTTTGTCCAAAAGCCGGTGCAAAGGTTCGGCCACCGACGCCTTATGCGGAATGAATATCGCGTAAAAATTTAAAAGTCCTAGGAAGGCTTGTAGCTCAGCCTTAGATCGTGGCCTGGGGGCCTCCCTAATTGCCCGTGTCTTTTCAGGGGTGGGGTGAATTCCCTTCCCATCAACAATAAAGCCCAGGAATTCCACCCTTGGGACACCGAAAACACATTTTCTTTCCTTAAGCTTAAGCCCCGCATCCCTGAACTTGGACAAAACCTTTCGTACTCGATCCATCAACTCGTCGGTGGAACTCCCCGACACCAGGACGTCATCGAAGTAGGGCACCGTGCCATCGAGCCCATACAGTAACCTCTCCATCAGGCCCTGGAATAGCCCTGGGGCAATAGAGACCCCAAATTGTAAACGGTGACACTTAAAAACCCCTCGATGGGTAATGATTGACTGCGCCTCTGCAGCCAGGGGGTCAACTGGAAGCTGCTGATAAGCCTGAGATAAATCCAGCTTCGCGAACACCTGACCTTTTCCCAAAGTGTGCAGCAGCTGTTGCACCACTGGCAATGGATATGAATGGTGTGCCAACGCTTTGTTAATGGAACATTTGTAGTCCCCACACAGCCTAATTCCCCCATCCCCCTTAAATGCAATGACTACCGGGGTTTCCCATTTAGCCTGATCAACCGGCTCTAGCACCCCCTGGGCGATCAGTCTGTCCAGTTCCTCATCAACTTTCGGCCGGAGGGGAATGGGCACCCTGCGGGCTTTCAAACGAACCGCTGGTTCCTGTGGGTTTAACCCGAATGAAATTGGGGATCCCTTGTAACAGCCCAACTGACCATCGAATACGGTAGGAAACTCCCGTGCCAAAATTTCAAACTTTCCCATATCAGTTACAGCATTTACCCCAGTCACAGAAAGTCCCAAAGCCTTGAACCAGTCCAACCCTAAGAGATTAGAGAATGGCCCATTAATAATAATAAGAGGCAAATTGCCCACAAAAGTTTTGTAACGAACTGGAAAATAGCCCTCCCCCACAATAGGTATCGGAGTCCCTTGATAGTCTTTAAGTTGCACCGAGCATGGAGACAGGCGACCTCTGCTGGCAGCTGGAAAACAGCGCTTCAATGTTGTCCAGGAAATCAAGGAATGGGCAGATCCAGTGTCCACCTGCATAGGGCACCTCGAAGAACCCAACTGGACCACCAAAGAAATCTTCTCCGCTGAACTGGACATCTCCTTCACGAAAGTGGTAGCCAAACGTGGCCGACTATAGATAGCGTTGCAATCCTCACGCCGGTTGGACGGAAATTTTTTCTGCCATCGGGGAATAAAACTCTGGGGCTCTCGTTGCTCTCGGCTAGCGGCTGTAGAAACTCTGCGAGAACGGCAGACCCTGGAAAGGTGCCCCTTTGCACCACACTGCCAGCACATAGCATCACGGGACGGGCAGGAGGACCTCAGATGGTTGCCCCCGCAGCCCTGACAAGGAGCCTGGGGTGGCCTGGGACGGGTAACAGGAACGTCTCGGTTCCTACTCGGTGCCAATTTACACACCTCCTCCTCCTCTGCTTCGTGACTTCCCTCCTCTTCTGGGAGAACGGTGGCCTTATCAGCGGCAACCGTAGCTTTTCGGGTTACATTGACGGTGCTGTCCATGGCTGCCAGCGACTGCGTTGACAGCTCAAACGCACGAGCCTCCGCCAGCGCAGCCTGAAATGTCAAATCCCTAATGGCCAGGAGACGCCGCTTAAGCCGACCGTCTCTCACCCCTATTACAAGCCTGTCTAGGAGATAATCATTCAGGTCTGCAAACTCGCAATAAAGTGCCGCGCGACGCAGGGCGGCCACATAGTCATTTATAGATTCCCCCTCAGCTTGATTCCGCTGGTAAAATTTGTAGCGCCTCGCACACCGGGACGGGGCTGGGGCATAATGATCCTGCAAGGTTTTTAGAAAGTCTTCCCAAGAGACATCGTGGATCGAAGTAGGGGCAAACAATGCTCGAGCCGTTTCGAACATCTCGGGGCCACAAAACCCCAGGAAATAAGATCTTTTCCTGTCACCGGATATCTCCATGTACCCATTGGAGATTAAAAAGCAATCGAAACGGGCAACATAGGAATCCCATGTCTCCCCTTGGGGATTGAAGGGGGCGAAAGTAAGTTGCACTGACATTGTCACTTACGTCCAAGCATAGAAATCCTGAAGAAATGGCGAGAATCCTCGTCGCCAGTAAAACAGAGGAGGCCTTATGAAAGAGATCACTTTAATACGGAATGCATGCCAGACAGGCAGGTACAGGCTTAAAGAAATCCAACAATACATACAGGGTTATATAGCAAGCCTTGGCTGAGGCAGGAACCAATCATATACACAGTAACTTTCCCGCTTACAAAGTAACTATGGAACGCGCCCTATCAGAACCTTGGATAGGGACGCCAATCGCACGGCTCTAACCGGCCGGCTGTTTCTAAGCAAACACAGCACTACTCAATTTTTCTGCAAAGCCAGGGGGAAGGACTTCTATCTCTGGTTACACCTCAGGGGTTTTGGCCCACTGTGAAGGATAAGCTGCAAAGTTCCGATCAGAATGAAGTCAAATCAAAGCTAATGGATTTTCTGCATGAACAGTTACACTTCAAATTCTCACACTGCAGTCTCATTTGACCAAGAGTTTCATGATTTTACAAATAATGGCTGAAAACTTGAAGCTGTAACCCACCCTTGCAGTGATAGGAGTATGTAAATATGTGTATGGTAATTGCACTCTATTTACAACATGGAATCTTCTGTTGTATCATAGAAACATAGAATACTGACAGCAGAAAAAGATCTCATGGTCCATCTAGTCTGCCCTTATACTATTTCCTGTATTTTATCTTAGGATGGATATATGTTTATCCCAGGCATGTTTAAATTCAGTTACTGTGGATTTATCTACCATGTCTGCTGGAAGTTTGTTCCAAGGATCTACTACTCTTTCAGTAAAATAATATTTTCTCATGTTGCTTTTGATCTTTCCCCCAACTAACTTCAGATTGTGTCCCCTTGTACTTGTGTTCACTTTCCTATTAAAAACACTTTACCATTTTATATAATATTTATATCATTTATATCATTTTATCATTTTATATAATAGCTCAATGTGCTCTATAACAGTGTTTCCCAACCGTGGCAACTTGAAGATATTTGGACTTCAACTCCCAGAATTCCCCAGTCAGCAAATGCTGGCTGGGGACTTCTGGGAGTTGAAGTCCAGATATCTTCAAGTTGTCAAGATTGGGAAACACTGCCCTATAAGAAGAATGGCCATGCAATGAGGTGCAACAATGCATTAAAAACTGGGGAAGTGAGGCTGGGGGCCAGGGAGGAGGGATGGTATTAGATTCTGATCTCAGAGGAATTAAAAGGAAGAAACTCAGCCAGTTTCAGCACAGGTGTGTTATCAGATTTGTTCTCACAGTGCTTGTGAACGCTCAAAAAAGGCATTTGGGGTGGGGAAGTGTGATAGCTGAGGTAATTGGAAACAGTTGTTTATATTTTAACAATGTGGACATCTGTAGCCTCAAGGACAAAGTAAATGTAATTGAGAGAAACGAGGGAAAGTGAAACACCTCCATTTCAGCAGCAACACTTCTTATTTCACTAAGTTATTAGAACATGTACTTTTCTGACTTCCATCTCAAAAATCAACTCCTCTCTGTGCCATATTAGTGATATTTGGGACTTCAGCTGCCTTCTATATTGCTGTTGTGCTATGGGATGCATTAATTTGTGTTTTCTGGGGTTTAAAGAAACAACATTATAGTCAAGGCTACCAATTCTGGGCTGTAAAAATCCAAACAGAGGTAGCTAGAAGCAAAAAGATATAGAAAGCTAGCCTCTTTGCTGACCTCATGTGTTTTGCAGCCCAAATTTGATTGCCTTAATTAGAAACCTTTACCCTTCATTCAGGATGTGGTGGCACAATGCTGAGCTTGTTGATCAGAAAGATAATTGGTTTGGAGGTTCGAATCCCTAGCATGGTGCTGCATAATGGAGTGAGCTCCTGTTACTTGTCCCAGCTTCTGGCAACCTAGCAGTTCCATAGTATTTAAGAATACAAGTAGAAAAATAGGAACCACCTTTGGTGGGAAGCAGGGGTGGTGTCAGACTGAAACCATCATTTGGAGACTTTGGCCTGCCAGTTGGTTTCTACTTACCTTCCTTGGTGGTTCATGATTTGGGTGTGGGTGCTCGCTTGATTCACATGCGTGTCCTCATGCAATTAGGTTTTCGTGCATGCTCAGAAACTTGAATAATTATGGAACAATTATTTGTTTGGTCAGTTTTTTCATCTAATCACCACCAGCCAGTCCTGGGACTGCACTGGCTGGATCTGATTGGTTGAGGCTTCAGCAACCAGAGCGTGGGAGAATGGACAGCTCCCATTGGTTGAGAGACTCACAGGTTGTATATCAAAGAGCTGTCAGTTCTCTGTTGTTGCTGTTTACTAAGTTTGGTGCTGAATAGAGTTTCTTATTAAGCAGCCTGTTTGAAGCATCCTTTCAAGCAAGCAACATCCTGGCTTTCTAACACTTTTCACCTTTGCAAACTATTGATTCTGCTATGTCCATTCTCTACTTCATATATTATATTTTGTTCTCCTTTTGTTTTACAGACATGCTTAAGTGGGGCTTTTTCTCTGCATTCAACTTAGTTTTATGTTTCTCCTGATGTCACCCAAATTTCACATCCATGCAACAGTTGGCAGAAGCGTGCATTTATGCACAGACATTTTTAATTTTGCCAACAAGCATTTATTTCTTATAACAAACCTCACACTAGCCACTACTGCAAATCTTAATTTTTCTCCATCTGTTTTCCCAACTTCAATAAATATTCTACTGTGCATATTCATGCACACAATCTATTTACTATTTGTTTACAGTACACAGCTCCCTTGATTCTAATATATTAATGTTCAGATTCATACTTTTGTATCATACAATTTAACATTTGACACAGATTATTATTGTTCTCAACAAATAGTATCATTTGCATATATTTACATTTAGATACCCAAGAAATATGCATCTAATATTATTACAAGCATTTTTAGACATTTCTCCATAAATACCTTAAGCAAACAAGAATACATTATAGTACACATCTTTTACTTTATGCCCAAAGTTAGCCATTCACTAAGCATTCCATTTAATACATTTATTTTCATGCGCACAGTTTTATTTCACAATATATCATTCTGAACACATGTAGCAACCAGCCGCTGTCTTCACGCTAACAGTCCATAAAAAGCACATTTTTATTTTAACATGTTTCCAGTTATACCATCTAAACATGCAGCCTTGCCCATTTAAATGGTTTTATGACATTTATGCCCTCATTATTTTCTTCTTGAACAAATATACCATGTTTCCCAAAAATAAGACCCTATCTTACATTTTTTGAACCCTGAAATAAGTGCTTGGCCTTATTGCCTGATGCACTCAAAAGCATGATTGGGCTTATTATCAGGGGATGTCTTATTTTGGGGGAAACAGGGTATACAGCATTTACTTGAACACTAATATATACTGCTCAAAAAAATAAAGGGAATAGTCAAATAACACATCCTGGATGAATGAATCAAAAATTCTCATTGAATACTTTTTCTGTACAAAGTTGAATGTGCACAACAGCATGTAAAATTGATTGTCAATCAGTGTTGCTTCCTAAGTGGACAATTTGATTTCACAGAAGTTTGATTTACTTGGAGTTATTTTGTGTTGTTTAAGTGTTCCCTTTATTTTTTTGAGTTGTGTATATAGCACTCCACTCTTCCATCTCTATAAATTATCATATGCATTTCTAAAGGATTCCTTCCAGCATTTGCTCACTTCAGTTCTATCCCAAATAATGACTTATTTTTATTTTTAATTTAATTCACTGCACAGGAGGCTCCTGAATTAGCTGTTTTAAAAAATCATTTCCAAAACAGTGTTTTATTCCCTGTAAATTACTCTGCATTTTTCCTTTCTCTTTTTAATTTTAAACATTTCTTGCTCTACCTTCCCTTTATATGCATTATGAAATGCCTTTTGTTATTTTTTTATTAGGAGATACTCTTATATTCAGTTTTTAAAACCCACAATGCTTTCATCCCTTACTCCATCCAGTATCCTTTTTCATTCTTCCCTTTAACTTATCATACTTCCTTGGACTTCTGTGACATTTCCCCCCCCCCACCTGTGACACTTTCAAGTTTATATAGCATCAGGTGTGAAAATGGAAGCTCCCTGATACCTTAAAAACAGCTTTACCATATTTTCATGATATCTAAATCAAATAGAAGCAGGTACAGTACCAAAGGCCAAGCATTCTTGTTCTTCCAATGGTTGCAATCAAATAATGCCATTAATAAAAAATCTAACAATAAGCAGGATTGTTCAATTAACTTTCTACTTATTGTGCGATTTCTATTTCTTCTACAGTCAAAATCACAGAGGTCTCCTAAGCAAGGGTGGGCTTCAAAAATTTTAGCAAGGGGTTCTCTGCATGGTTGTTTGTGGGGCATAGCCATGGTGGGCATGGCCTACTACAGTGATGGTGAACCTTTTTTCCCCTGGGCTTGTGTGCTTCACTGAAGCTGAGAGCTGTGCTGGTGGTAGTGTAAACTATTGGTAGGTCTAACCTTGCCGGAGTGGTCAAAGCAGAGGAGCCAGACTAAATGTACCTAACCCATTTAAAATAATGGAGAGACAAAACAAAAATAAGTCCTTACTGGCTCGGTTGTCGCCCAGGATAAAAAGGACCACGGTGGCTGCTGTGGAACCTGGGCAGCCATCGACAAATGAGCTACAGGAACAAAACAAACAAAGCTTACAAATCAAAAAGCGGCAGAAATTCTCAATGTCAGAGAATTGCACAATCATGAAGTGTTATTACAACTCGGAGCCTGAAAAACGTGGATATCAAAGACGGATGTGCCAATTATAGAAACAAGAACATGGAGACTCAAAAATAACAGAACTTTGACTGGCCGATCAGTGTCGACTCATAATCAGGAACCAAATGTTCAGTGAAGTCGAATTAGAAGAAATAAAGAAAATTTGTAAAATAGAAACACCAAAATCTGATCTGGCACCAGTAGAAGTTCCAATAAGATCTGGAGTCACTGCACAACTGGAACCTGATGAAAACTTGGAAAGACAGCAAGAAGCTGCAGATGAGACACTTGGCACTATAACTCAAAGGCAGCAAGAACTGAAGGACCAAATACTTGCTCATGCAGGGTCCAAGGCAGAGCAAAAGAGATTGCCAGCCTTAAAAAACATAAGCAAGAAATGACTTATCCCATTGATGGAAGATATTAACTCTGCACTTGCAACTGTCAATGTAACTTCAATTGAACAATTGAATCAGCTTGCCTACAGTACAGCTGTGATAGTAACTGAAGAACTAGGGTTACTGCAACAGAAACCAATCGGAAAACCAACTGGAAAACCAAAATGGAAAATCCGACTGGAACTGAAAATCAAAAGCTTGAGATTAGATGCAAGTAACTTGAAGAACATTAAGGAGCAGAAACTGAACAATAAGAAGATCAAAGACTATTTGACAAAAAAGTACTGGCTTAGTACAAGAAAGATCGAGGAAGCTCTGGAAATTGTAAAGCAGCAGATAACAGCGACAGCCAGGAAAATTGAGCGATATGAAGCTAGGATCACCCAGTACAGGCAGAATCAAACATTTCAATCCAACCAGAGGCAGTTCTACCAGAACCTGCATCAGCAAACAGATAAGAAAATTGAAAAGCCAGAAGTGAAAATAACAACAAAGTTCTGGAAAGATCTCTGGGAGGTCGAAAAGGAATATAACAAAACTGCTGGGTGGATAAAGGAGTTTGAGAAAAAGTTATCAAAGAGCAATATGCAGCAGCTGGAAATAACACCTGAAATAATTGTAAAAAGAGTGAAGAAAGTAAAGAACTGGACATCCCCCGGCTGAAATACCTGACCAGCCTGCATGCAAAAATGGCCGAATTGTTCAACAAAATGCTACAGACAGGAAATATCAGTGAATGGCTTACAACTGGCAGAACATATTTAATACAGAAAGATGCAGCGAAAGGAGCCATACCAGGAAACTACAGGCCAATAACATGTTTGCCGACCATGCTCAAACTTCTGACAGGTACCATAGCTGACAGAATTCAGGACTAACTAGAGGAAAATGACATCATGCCAGTGGAGCAAAAGGGCAATAAAAGACAAAGCAGAGGTACGAAAGACCAGCTCCTAATTGAAAAAATGATTTCGGAGAACTGTAAGAACAGGAAAACAAACCTATACATGACCTGGATTGACTACAAGAAAGCCTTTGACTCATTGCCACACAGCTGGATCATAAAAATCCTGGAAGTCATTGGAGTCAATGAAAACATCAGGAAACTCATAGAAAAGGCGATGAAATATTGGAAGACTGAGCTTTTTGTTGGGAATGAAAGCCATGGACTGATCAACATTAGAAGGGACATCTTCCAGGGGGACTTTTGTCCCCATTGCTATTCATCATCGCTATAATCCTGCTGTCACTCATCCTACAGAAAACAAACCTAGGCTACCAAACTGGTAAAAATTCACCAAAAATTTCACACCTGCTGTATATGGATGACCTGAAGTTGTACGGAAAATCAGAAACTGAGATACAGTCATTAACTTCAGACTGACCGAATTCTGAAGCATAACACACCAGACATCCTGATTGTGGAGAAAAAGAAAGTATGGATCATTGACATTGCAATCCCAGGGGACAGCAGAATTAAGAAGCAGCAGCTAGAGAAATGAGTGAAATACGAAGATCTAAAAATCGAGCTGCAACGTCTCTGGCATAAGCCAGTGAAAGTGGTCCCAGTGGTACTTGGCCTGCTGGGCGCAGTACCAAAGGATCTCAGCGGACATTTGAAAACCATCAGAATTGACAAAATCTCCATCTGTCAATTGCAAAAGGCCGCTTTACTGGGATCGGCAAACATAATTCGCTGCTGCATCACGCAGTCCTAGGTGCTTGGGAAGCACCCGACTGGTGATGAAATACGAAATCCAGCATAGTGATCTCGTTTGCTGTGTTGTATTGACATAATAATAATAATAATAATAATAATAATAATAATAATAATAATAAATAAAAATAAAAATGTGGGTTGCTTTAGACTACAACTTTTACTCCCAATTTAGATTTCAAGTAATTTCTACATTGTTTTGTAGAAACATTGGTGTGTGCACCCAGATATTTTTGCATTCATATATTATATTAATAAGACTCTTTTCAAGAAATTTGTGTGGTTTTTATGGTTTTTGTTGCTCGGTTGAAATAAGCATATTCAGTACGATCAAAGGAAAGGCAGTTGCTTTTGCAACCTAAGCTGCAGACAACTGTTTCTACAACATGTTGTGGGTCGTCGTAGAGTCTTATTCTACTGCCGATTCTGAAAAACTAACCCAGAGGATATAACTGGACAAAATGAAAACATGTGCATTTTCAGATGAAAAGCTTTCTTTAAATCACTATTAGCTCTCTGAAAATGGTTCTGTGCCTCCAGCTTTATTCTGTTTTATAAAACACTATTTTACTATTTATAGATGCAAGTGACTTCCACCCCCTTTCAGTTTGTGTTGTTTTCACCATTTCTTTTACTTGAACTTCCATAGGAGCCTTACAAACTTTGATATACAATAAAACCAAGTCCAATAAAAATCCAGTAGCGAAAATTTCTAAAAGGCCAGGATTCAAGGAAATACTATAAATCTTCTTTGAAATTGTAATAAGACTAATATCAACCACAGTGGCAAGTTGGTCTATATCTAGACATTGGGGAGGAGGAATAATAAAATGCTAATCACAACATTGTAATATGAACCAAATAACTTAATGCTGACACTTTGGATCTGCTTCTTGGTGCATATCATAATAGATGCCACCTCACTGATTTTCCATAAATTATTGTTTTTTCCTGAGCTGATGCATTATGCCGTTTTTCATCTTTCATTGCTTATTTTATTATTAACACTCTTTTGGCTGATGGCTGTTTTTATTGCCACTTGTTAATTTCTGTTTTAAATAAGATTCTGAGTGTTTTAACTTGTTCTATTTATATCTGATGTAAGATGCTGAAAAAAATTATTTTGATTGTGGTGGTGTTGATATGTGTTAAATAAATGAACAACCTATCTACTTGGTCTGACATTGGGACAGAAATATGGAAAGGCAGGGACTTAGGTTGTCAAAACACAAATTTCATTATTTCTTCTTGTGATTGGTGATATCTGTGAATATAGATTTCATCATCGAGAAAAACAGAGCTAGCATAAGAAAAAACTTTCCCTGGCTCATCAGTAAAGACTGGTTTGAAGTCCTCGTAATTTGTAAATAGAATATATTTTCTTAGAAGAGAAAACAAACTGATTATGTACATCTTTCTGTTTGCCTTGTTAGAATCAAACAATAATTGATTTCATGAAAGAACAGCCTTGCCTTGATCATACATATTTATTCTTAACTTGCTTCTTTCTCCGTGCTTAACAGCAATTTGAAAAATGAGAGAAGCTTGTTTTAATTCTCCAACAGCTTAATAACTTATTCCCCTCCTTGCCAGTTCTTTGTTTTGTGTGACTTACTGCCATTCCTTTACAGCTATTGGAATGGCATCCAGTTCATTCTATGTTGTACTCTAAATAGAGTTTTACTTGGGTCTCTTAATATTTATTGATTCTGAGCTCTCACGCCGCTTTTTGTTTATTCATTCTTTTTTATGTCAAAACAACCATATTCTTCTATTTTCATGAACTGACAACTTTCTGTTGACGTTCTTCACTTAATGCTATTGTGTTTCAGAGATTGGATGTGTCATCCTTTGGACTTAGATCCATAGCCAATTCTATTCTTTCACCTCATGCATATACAGTGGTACCTCTATTTACGAATTTAATTCATTCCATGACCAGGTTCTTAAGTAGAAAAGTTTGTAAGAAGAAGCAATTTTTCCCATAGGAATCAATGTAAAAGGAAATAATGCATGCAATTGGGAAAACCACAGGGAGGGTGGAGGCCCTGTTTCCTCCCAGGAGATTCCTAGAGAGGCCCCATGGAGGCTTCTCCCCCTTTTCCTCCCCACTTTCTTCCCAGGAGATTCTTAGAGAGGCCCCACAGAGGCTTCTCCCCACCTTTTCTGTCCCTGCTTCCTCCAAGGAGATTCCTAGAAAGACCCCCAGTGGCTTCTTGCCATCTTTTCCAGCCCTGTTTCCTCCCAGGAGATTCCTAGAGAGGCCCCACAGGGGCTTCTCCCTGCCTTTTCCGGTTACAGTTTCGGAGGCTCGGGTTTGTAAGTGGAAAATGGTTCTTGAGAAGTGGCAAAAAAAATCTTTAACACCCGGTTCTTATCTAGAAAAGTTTGTAAGTAGAGGCGTTCTTAAGTAGAGGTATGACTGTATGCATATTCATTCATTCTACATCAATGACCTTTGCGATTACATCACAAGCAACTGTGTCCTCTTCGCCGACGATGTAAAACTTTTCGACACCACCGATAACACAACTACTCTCCAAAAAGACCTGAACTCTGTTTCTGAGTGGTCTAACACATGGCAACTCCAAATCTCAACTAGCAAATGCTCTGTCCTTCTCATTGGGAAAAAGAATCTGAACTCCAAATATGAACTAAATAATCAAATTATCACAGATAATCCCCACTCAGTTAAAGACCTCGGTATATTAACAACAAAAGATTTAAGTGCCAAAGCCCACTGCAACAACATAGCCAAGAAGGCTTCAAGAGTTGTAAACCTAATCCTACATAGCTTCTGCTCTGGCAATCTCACACTACTTACCAGAGCTTGAATACAGCTCATCCGTTTGGAACCCATATCGCATCTCAGACATCAACACCCTTGAAAATGTCCAAAGATACTTCACCAGAAGAGCCCTTCATTCCTCCACTCAAAACAGAATACCCAACGATTTTTCAGAAAATATTAATTAAAAAATACTCCACGTTTTTTTTGCTATACCACGGTTTTTTCCCACCCAATGACATCATACATCATCACCAAGAGTCACTTCTCTGTCTCTTTCTCTTTCTCTTTCTTTCCTGTCATTTCCCTGGTAAGGAAAAACTAGACAATTTCCTCACACATCTTAACAGCCTACACCCCAAAATACAGTTTACTATGGAAACAGAAATCAATGATCAACTTCCCTTTCTAGATGTACTGGTCTATAAAAAACCCAATGGCAGCCTAGGACACACTATCTACCAAAAGAAAACCCATACCAACCGTTATCTAAATGTACCCTCACACCACCACCCCGCACAAATCACCTCAGTGGCCAAAACTCTCATCACCAGAACCAAACGCTTAGCTGACCATGAGCACTTAAAAACTGAATTGAACAAACTCAAAGATGTATTAATTTCTAATGGATTCGAAGGGAAAACAATCACAAACTTAATCAAAAAAGAGACACCCCCCAAAAAACAAGATCAAGAACAGGACAATGGTACCACCATCCTCCCTTACATCAAAGGCACCACAGACAAAATTAGTAAAATTCTGCACAAACATAACATCAAAACTTCATTTTGCACTAACCAAAAAATATCTAATATCCTAAGGAGCCCCAAAGATAAAATCCAATTGGAATACCAAGGAATCTATGAAATCCCTTGCAAAACATGTGCAGCCACATACATTGGACAAACCAACCGAAGAGTGAGCCAACACATTGCAGAACATGTGAATGCAGTTAAAAAAGAAGAAAAGACTTCCTCCCTTGTCCAGAACATTAAAAAAACAGGGCACGAAATTGACTTTGAAAAAACTAAATTACTTCACAAAACAGAGAATTTATATAGAAGAATTGCTCTGGAAGCCATAGAAATTGAGAGGAGCCCCCTTTGCATAAATAAAAGAGATGACACGTCCCGCCTACCAGAAATTTGGAAACCAGCCTTAAACAAAAGAAAACACTTCATGAAAATCACCATGTCAATCCTTCTAATAATTATGATTTTGGAATTTTGAAATTTGAAAACCAGCCTTAAACAAAAAACACTTCATAAAAATCACCATGTCAATCCTTCTAATAATTATGATTACACCAACCAATCAGATCACTAAAACATAATCACCCAATCTATTTGCTACATTCAAACCAAATCTCCACCCCCACACTATATACTAGGAAGAAATGACAGTTGCAAACATTCCATTTTACAACAACACGAAGCTTGGAACTTCAGCCTGATGATGGTGAATGTGATTTCACCGAAACGTCGCATAGACATGCAAAATATTACACAGGGCAAAACCCGAACTCAAACAATCTACATACATATACCCGTGAAAATTTACGGATCACCCTGGTATATTTTAAGGAACGTCACAGCTCCTTTTTTGCCTCTAGGCCCAACCCAGGACCTCTTCCAGGCAGTTAATATATTTATAGCCGACGACTATATTCTGTATGTGTTAAATGTTTTTTTAGCTGGAATTTTAAAATTAAGGGAGACTAGGATGGTCCCATTTCGGCCTTGTTCTGGCCTCATCAGCTAGCCACACCCTTTCCTTTACTGGGTATATATATATATACCCACTAAAACCCTCATTGTGTATTGGACAAAATAAATAAATAAATAATAAATAAATAAATTCATTCTGACTATATGGGTGTGCATTACATCCCAAAGCCGGGAGGAGGGGGAGTTCTAACCCACTTCCTGTGCTAGAGACTTATGCATGTGAGAAGTCCAGGTCATTTATGTTTTTAGCCTGATGATGTCCAACTGAGTAGTGATTGCCCAGCAGAGAAGATGTGGTTCATAGTGCAAATTCAAAAAGGCTGCAGACTTCAGCAATGTAACACCTCCTAAATACAAAAAAGAATTGCCTTACAAAAAGACAATAATAAAAGGAGACAGAGAGATCTTTCACGATGTGAAAATATTACAGACACATTTCTTGAAGTGCAAAACAGAAGTTTTGATACACAACCCACATCAAAGCTTGGATTATTATTGCAACAAGAAATATATATACCTAACTGCAGAAGGGGAACAGATAAGAAAATACCTAGAATCTTCTGCTTTATCTCAAGGTGTGAATTTCTTAATCAAAAAGTCACCACCAGGCACATTAATAAGAGAAATCCATTCTTAATTGTTTTGCTGTGAGAAATATAGCAAAGATCAAATTCCCAGTTAGGAAATCTGTTATCATCAGCGCTTCTGTCACTGTCAGTGTGGGTAGGCGTGACTGTTTCTTACACCAGGTTTAAGCCTGTTCTGTCTGGGTCACTCCAGAAGCCAATACCAACCCAAAAAGAGAAGCCAGACACCCTGGTAAAAGGCAAAGGCAGTTTTATAAAATTCAAGAAAAACACAGGTAACAGAAAATGTCCTTACAAACAGGAAAATGCTGTATCTTCAGATATATCCACGAAGGCAAAAGTCCATGCAGCAATACAGAATTCTTGCTGCCAAGCCGAGGCTGTAGATAGCAGACCTACACCTCCCGTGGGTCTTCCAAAGCTGCTGGGCCACAAGTCAGGAACAGAGACACCAAGAAACAAGACAGGATAACGCAACTCCAAACTGATAACATTCCTCATGGCTTCAAGGGCTTGCCTGCCTTTTAAACCCTGCTAAGGAGGACCACACCCAGGGCCGCCGATAGACGGGTATTACTGGGAGTGGTGTCACGGGCCCAGGCCAAGGGGGGCCCCTCGCCCGCCAAAAACTCCCCAACCCCGATTGAGACAAACTCTGCCACTGCGGAGCTTCTCCGACCACGGCCCGCACCAAGACAACAAAAGAGCCAGGGCTTGCACGACCGGTGAGGGGGGGGGGGACTCCCTTCCAAAGCTCCCAGGGGGGGGAGGGGAACGAAGAAGGGGGAAGCGAAGAGAGAAGGCTGGTAGGTGCCAGTTTTTGTATGGCCCGAACGAGTCGCCTCTCTCTCTCTCCGTCTCTCCCCGCCCGGCTGCAGACAAAGGAGCCGCTCGGCACCATCCTGCAAGGTGCAGGGAAGGTGGAAAGGGTGGGAGGTGGTCAGATCTCTCCCCCCGGGGCAGGGGAGGGAAAGTGGGGGCGAGGCAAGAGAGAGGGGGGAGGCCGGAAGGAGGGGAGAAAGCGGGGAGGCTTGGCCGCCGGGTAGCTGAAAAGGAAGAAGCCGGTTTTGGAGCTGCCCCCTTAAAACGCTCCATCTTGCAGGAGGTGGCTCGCCAACGAGTGAAGCAAGCATCTGCTCGCGACGGCCAGCAATGCTGTTGACAGCAACCACCCGATTGCTGGGAAGGCGTCTCAAAAGCCTCCTCGGGGTTTAAAGCAGGGGCTGGAAGATTGCCCCCCCCCCCCGCATTTTGAAAGGGAGAATCCAGCAGTCAAAAGAGATGAGAGCTGATCATTGTGAGTGCTGAGACAGAGTTGTAAAACTTCGGAGAGATGGGTGGGGGTTTGATAGAGGGAGGACGAAGCTTCGGAGAGGGAGGATGAAAAGGCAGGAGGGGCTGGAGTCCAGTGCCTGGCAGCATGTCTCTTCCCCACCCCGTTTCCCTCCAACACTATCGGGTCCCTTCCTTTCTCCCTCCCCCCCCCGGTTTTGGAGCCATTGGGATCTGTTCCGGGACGATCCTTCCTTTATTTCTTTATTGGCCAAGTATGATTGGATACACAAGGGAGGAGAGATAAACATATGAGAGAGTGAAGGGGAGACAGAGGGAGAGGATGCAGGAATGAAGAGACCTGGAAGGAGAGAATGAGAGAGAAAGAAAAGAGAGAAATGGAGGGAGGAAGAAGGAAGAATGAAATGAATGGAGGGAAAGAGGGTGGAAGGACCTTTGGGGGGTAATTTCTTTCTCTCTCAACATTCAAATAATACAATGCACCATCTAATTTTCCACGAATAAAATGCTGTATTTTCTTAGTAACTAATATCAATCATCCCAAAAGTTGCAAAAGGTTTTTTTCTAATTTTGTCATCCAGTTACATACATTTTCTTTTAGTTAAATTCCCTCCTTAATGTTCCTTCAAAAAATATTTCTAACTTATTAACCAGTATGCCAAAGTGCTAAATTCAATTCCATTTATGCATTAATCCAAATCAGTATCACCTACTGCATATCGTATTATAATCAATACTTCTAACTTTATTAAAACAGATCAGCAATTCCTAAATTGATATATCTAAATAGAAAAATAGAAGTTAAAAAAGAGCAAACAAAACAATACTCTAAGCTTAATCAACCCTTCTCAAACTCCAATTTCTTCAATCTGAGCAGAACTTTGAACCAAACCCTTTTTTTTATTTTTTGTATCCCCTTTTAATCCCCTTTTCCATTTTATTCTTTCTATTCTTCCTTCTAGGAAGAAAGGATTTTGTTACAAAAATAAAGGGGTTATTGGATCAAACTTTGGACACTTGACAAGTTAGTTATGATGGTGGCCATGTCCCAGGGTTATGTGAACATCTTTTGGGATGTTCAAGCAGCTGCAAGGATTAACTTAATGACTGTGGCAAGAAAGGTGGTAAAGTGAGGCAGAACTCACTTAATAACGTCTTACTCAGGAGATAGAAACATTGGCCTCATTGGTTCATTTACTGATGGTTCAAAGTCGCAACGGCCCTGAATAAAGTGACATGGTCCTTTTTAACACTTAGCACCTTCGCAGCAGCCCGATGATCGGAGGATCAAAACTTTGCTGCCATTTCATTTTTATGACCGTTGCTGTGTGTCCTGAGCTCACGTGACCCCCTTTTGTTTCTAACCAATCCACACCCAGGCATGGAAATGTGCCACTCAGACATTATACTTTTCTGCCCACACCGAAAAAAAATTAGAGGGAACACTGCTTGAAGATATCTGGCTGGGGAATTCTGGGAGTTGAAGTCCAGATATCTTCAGGTTGCCAAGGTTGGGAAACACTGGCCTATGGGACCGCCTCGCTTGGCGTAAAGCGGGAAATGATCCCCGGGGGATGGAGTGGCTCGGCGACTTAAAGTAGTTTTAAAATGGTGGGGGGCCCAGACACTTAGGCTGTATGGGGCCCCAAAATTCCTGATGGCGGCCCTGACCACACCCAAACCCAGCTGTTCCTAATTTAGTGCTGATAATACTTTAATTGCTCCTTTCTTTGATCTGACTGTCTCTGTGGCATGTCAATGACGGCTTGAGCTTCATCACCTAATGACTCCAAACTACTGGCTGGGGAGAGCCCCCCCCAGGGCTCTCATGCTGTTCTCCTTCATCCCATTCCTGATTTTCCTCTCCCCCATCCGACTGTTCAGCCCCCTCCTCTTCGCTGTCATCCTCCTCCGGGCATGGAGCCAGCAGAGACACAGCCGGTCCCTGAGCAGCCTCAGGCTGAACCACAACAAAGCCCTAATAAATTTTGCCTTTCTTTGAGAACAGAAGGTGAGACAAAAAAGCAGTTCTCAGTCCCATACAAGATCAAAGGCACTGTTGGGGAAAGAATAGCTCTTCAGTAGAGCAGATCATGATATTCTCTAAAGGGCCAAAGAGCATTTGTGTGTGTGTGTGTGTGTGTGTGTGTGTGTGTGTGTGGCTCATACTTCATCTTGTACAATTAATAATATAATATTTGAAATGAGATGGGAGAACAACATATAGAACATTGTGCACATGTAATCAGGACAAGGATCTAAAGTCCAACCCCAATTCATCCTATTTTATTTCAGTCATATTTTACTTTGGGGCTCAAAGGAGGTGTTTTCATTCCATTAGCTTTGACACATGAAAATATTTCTTTCATGGTTCCTAACCCATTTTGATTTCAGGAACCTTTCCTGTGATAAGCTGTGAAATTGGGTTTTCTCATTCTGCCTTCCCCAAAGTGCATGGAAAATCCAGACAGAATTTCATATGATGGTTGATTGCACAGCCAGCCAAATGTTTAGACTGGATTTGGCTTTTTTTAGCCACCTGTCAAGTCTTTCCCAAGGACCCGGGATAGGCAGATGTTGTTTGATGGTGTGAAAGTTATGGTCACAGGATGGAAACTGTTCCAAGTAAAACTGCCTTTTGCAATTGACTGATGGCGTTGTTAAGTCTGGGGTATTCTGAGGCAGATGTTTGTCTGTATGAATTCTGAAGTCCCAGAGCATTTTAGCGTCTTCATTTTCTATTACTCTGTCAATCTTGTGGCCCCACTGGTTCTTTCTTGCAGGGAAATGCTATTTCTTGCAGATATTCCAATGTACTATTGTCGTGCTGATGTTTGTAATCAGTCTGTGCAAACTTTTTTTTTGCAGCAACTCACTAATTGGTCCACTGTTTTTTTACCTTCTTTGCCGAGTGTGTATTTGCCATCTGTTGCTGTCTTCTCAATTCTGACTTTCTACAATTCTGCAATTATTCAATTATTCTTAAGTCTTAGTCTCATGCAACCAGAATTAGCCACTTTGTCTCTTTCTTCATTTTTTCTGCTTTAGCCATTGTAACATCTTCTTATGTGCTTTTTCAATAGTATTTTTTTTTGTCAAGTTCTGTCCATGAAATGCTATACCTTGCCACATAACTTTTGTTAGAATGTTCATGACTGCGAGGGACAGTGGTAACAAGGTCAGCCAATGAATAAACATAGCAAATAAGTCAGCCAATAGGAGTTTATTTATTTATTAGATTTGTATGCCGCCCCTCTCCATAGAGTTAACCACTTCTCAATCTGTGCAGAGAATCGAAACGGGAATTTAAGCTTAAGTTTGGGTGTGGCTCATTCTCCACTCTGTACTCTTCCTCTCCACTCTGCTGAAATGAAACTAACTGTTCTCTGCTGTCTGTAAATGCTTGAAGAAGAACTCTGCTTATGGTATTGTAAATTCATCTGTTACTATGTTTATAAAGAAGTTTATGAATCCATCTGAATCAGTCATCTGTGTGTGCTTCTGGTTTTGCTTTTTGCAACAAACTTTAATATCTTTTCTATTTTTGCATGATTTTTCTTGTAGGCCAGTCTGCTCTCTTCAGGATTCAGTAAGCTTTTACTAGCTTCAGTGCATCTTCTTCACTATCTTCACTTCTTCACTATCCTTCAGATAACCGATAGCAAAAATACTACAAGAGAAATGAAATCAATATCTGACTAGGGACCATTCCTATTGGGCCCCAAAGTATGTGACATTGCTTCTAATTTTGAAGGTCAAAAACTAGGTCTGGACAATTTAAATATTAAATGTAACTTCAAAAGTACAGAAGTACTCTGTTCCAGAAGCCTCTATAATCTCTTTAGTGAAATATCTTCTTAAAATAAACACATTGTTTGAGAACATTTCCTCCTTACAGGCATTTAAAATTAAACTCTTCCGCTGCCTTTTTAAGTACCTGAAATAAAACTTGAATTAGCAGTGGTTAGTCACTGGAACCTTGAATAATAATTGTTAATTTTTTTTTTATAGAGACACAACTCTGTATTCCAATTTAGTCACTTTAAAAAGTTTTGATTCTGGTAGTTTATTACATTCCATATTATAACAAACAGTAGCAATCCAACCGACATCCTACTGGGCTTGTTTTCTTTTCTTGTGCTGAATACATCTTATGAATGGCAGCCTTTGCTTGGAATCCTGCTGTCTGGGATCCTGAATCCTGTAACAGGAGCATCTGCAGGATGTAGAACAAAAAGTCAAGATGGTGGGATCAATGAACATTAAAAAAAAATCATATGGGGCTTTGCTTGCATCATCTGGATTGCATCCTCTGCCTTCATGCCTTGGACACCTTTAAATTATAAGAAGAAAGAAAAGCCCTCTTAGTCAGTGTTGCATTAAATGGGTGAAAATCATAAATTACGTGGGATGTTCTCTTGCTGTCTGCTGTGCCCTGAGAAAAAAAAGTAGAATGTACAAAATATGATCTTACAAGCTCCTGCTGGTACTCCCCCTACAATTCCACCTACTGACCTCCACCTACTCGCTTTCTCTGACTTGTCCTCCCACTTCTCAAATATGACAATTTGTCTTTGTCAAAATATCTTTGTGATTGGAAGCTGCAAATTCAAAGCTCCGATTCTGTTAATTTATCTTTTTTCTTTTTTTCTTTCTCCCTTCACTCCTTCCATGCTCAGCTGTTGACATTCTCATCTCCTTGTCCCATATACACCTAGAGTTGCTCTGCAAAAGACATATAGGACCTCTGGGGCCCTATTTTTTTTCTTATGAAATGATGTCAGCCATGTATTAATGTTAATCCCTCTGCAGCAGCCACCTTTCATTGGAATATGAAACACCTGCTTCTTAGTTTCAGGAAGATGTTATCTCTGATCAATTGTCGATGGGATAACTGTTTAGGGTCGCTGTTGTGCTCCCAAGCTTTTGATACATAGCATTTGTTTCTGAAAGATCACCTTATTTAAAGGAGGATTAGGGCAGGTGACCGCTTGGCACAGATGAATATCAAATCTAACTTCCTATTTGTTCTGATATCTCAATAAGCTGTGTTTGCACCGCCGTATTTGTTTGGAAATTTTTGGCGATTTTTCAGTTTTTTGAGCACGAGTGGAAAAAATTGTACTGTGCATGCATGGAAGCCAAATCATGTAAGGAGACACGCATTGAAGTCTAGCGATCACACACGTGTAACTTCACAGTGTGTACCAGTAGAAAAAGGTAAGAAGAACCCACCCCTGGGCAGTACAGTGATGAAATCCAATTTTTTTACTACTGGGTCTGTAGGTGTGGCTTGGTGGGAGTGGCTTGATGGGAGTGGCAGGGGAAGGATATTTCAAAATCTCAATTCCCACCCAACTCCAGGGGAAGAATACTGCAAAATTCCCATTCTCTCCCCACTCATGGGGGGAAAGGATATTGCAAAATCTCTATTCCCAACCCACTTTAGGGCCAGCCAGAAATGGTATTTGCTGGTTCTCTGAACTACTCAAATTTTCCGCTACCGGTTCTCCGAACTACTCAAATTTTCTGCTACTGGTTCTCTGAACTACTCAAAATTTCCACTACCGGTTCTGTGAACTACTCAAATTTTCTGCTACCGGTTCTCTGAACAACTCAAAATTTCCAGTACCAGTTCTCCAAACAACTCAAAATTTTCACTACCAGTTCTCCAAACAACTCAAAATTTCCACTACCGGTTATCCAGAACCTGTCAGAAACTGCTGGCTTTCACCCCTGGAGCAGGACCTCTTTGCTCCATTTAGTCTTCTTCCTACCAAAAATCTTCAGCTGGGTTAGATCTTGGAGTCGCTAGGTGAAACTCTGAGGCAAGAATGTACTAAACTCAGCAGCAGCTCTGTGTTATCATTCCAGTGATCACCCATCGTTCTCAGCATCATGTTCACAATACCAGAAACTGTAGGAAAACTTTTTTTTTTCATGGATGCCAATTTACTATAACCAACATCTGAAGAGTGTGCAGAAGTATTATTGATCTGTAGGTACAAACAAAAATTATATCCAAACAAGCAGTTTTATCAAACTGACATCTTCCTATTTACTATATTGGATCAAACAGTGGTTGATTTAGGGAATGAACAACCTGTTATTTGATCCTACTTATTTCTAATTTCCTTTTTTGAGAATAATACACCATAGAAGTTTGAACAAGAAAACTTGTTTCTAACAGTTTGTGCTCAATATTTCTTCCCTTCCATACAGATACAGTAACTAGGTTCTTTTAATTGCTCCTGGAGGTGCAATACTTCCTCTTTTTTACCAGCCTGGTAAATGTTGTTATCTGAAATGTTGGAGATCCTCTGAAAGCAGCCTAAGCTGGTCAGGTCTAAAGATGGTTTCTGAACCTCATCACTATTCCCTTCAAACTGGTGAGAAACTCCACTTTAAAAAAGGATATAAATAGTTCCAGAAATCATTGGCAGAATAGATTTTCATGGTGTTCTTCCAGTTTGTCCCAACCGCCCGTAATTACAGGGTAATTAGTCCAGAAAGACACACACCACATGATAGAAGGAAAACCAAAAGTCTTTATCAACAGAAAAACAGAAACAGCTCCCTTTTTAAATGTCAAAGGAATTTTCTGGTACACACAAGGCACAGGTTAAATGCAATCCAATTTCTCACCCAATAACTGGGAAATTGAGTCCAATTGTAAAGTCCAGAAAGTCCACACACAATCTTGAACAGGAAACAGCAAAATCCACGATCTTGATGAAACTATGAATCAGATAAACTGCCATGAGGCTAAACCAGCAGGCTGCTCTTTTATCTGTAGCACTAATTACAGCAGGTAATTACTAACCACAGGTGGCCTCACTTATCTCCTGTAATAATCCTTCAGTTCTCTCCTATGCATCACTCTACACATGCGTGGATGTGTCATAAGTTCTTGTTCAGAATCCAGGGATGATAAGGATGATTGATCTCCTCCTGGGCTGTCTGCCAAACGCTCCTCTTCCAAGTCACCCCCACCTTCTTCTTCTTCTGAGGAAACTTCACTACCTGACTCTGTCGGCAATACAACAGTCCTATGACATGTTGATGTTTTCCCTGCATCCACCTCCACATTCCTTGGGGCAGGAGCTGGGCCAGAGCCAACCACAACACATGGGATCCTAACATAGCAAGTCGAGGAGGGATTTATCAAGAAAGAAGTAGTTCGAATAAATACCAGAATTGTATCTACTTCTTCGAGCAGCAAAATTAATTCAGACAAATCATTAGTAAGCAGCACAGTAGACACCTCAGGTCCTGTACTCAACCCTAACATGAATCTGCAGATAATCAGGGAGTAGATCTTGAAGGAAATAAGAATCTTTTTTTTTGCATGCATGTTTGGATTCATTGCTTTACTGTGTAACTCATTTTCAGCTTATAAACAATTTTGGGCAGATGGCCAGATATTCCCCTGAATAAATCATGCTTTCTTCAATTATTACAAATATACAACTTTGTTAAAATATTCATGACTGGGAGAGCCAGTGGTAACAAGGTCAGCCAATAAATAGGCATAGCAACTCAGCCACCCAATAGGAGCTAGCCACTTCTGAGTCTGTGCAGAGAATCAAAACTGAATACTTAAGCTTAAGGCTGGGTGTGGCTCCAGCCTGCTCTGCACTTTCCCCTCTATATTGTTCTCCTCTGAACTCTGCTGAAATTAAACTGTTCTCTGCTGTCTGTAATTGATTGAAGAACTCTAAGGGTATTGTAAATATGTATATTATTATGTTTATAAAGAAGTTATTGAATCCAGCTGAATTAGTCATCTGTGTGTGCTTCTGGTTTTGATTTTGCAATGAACTTTAAAAAGTTTAAACTTCTGAGGCAGTTAAGTATCCCCTCCCCAAACCATGACACTCTCTCATGCTGAACATATGGCTCAAAATGTTTAATTTTTGACTCAACTGTTCCTGCAACATTCCTTCAGAAGATTGAAGATTCATCTTAAAAAAAATATCTTTATTGGTTATATACATTAAAAACAGGCTAGATTCATCTAGATTTTCCTGGCAAAACTGAGATAAATATTAACATTCTTCTTAGCAAGTCCTGGCTTTCTTTTTGCTATTCTATGAGTCCCACTGTTACCTCTGCTTTTCTCAGTGACTTTAAACATTGACTTTAGGTAACAACAGTCAGTCGATCCTTGGATCTTATCCTGGGGTTCTTTGTAACTTGTTGGATATTTTTATGCTATGTTCGTAAAGTGATTTTGAGAGATTGGCCCTCTTGGGAAGATTCACCATTATTCCAAATCTTCTCCATTTCAAGGTAAGGTTTCTGAGTGTAGCTTGCTAAAGCCCCAGAACTTTAGCTTTTTTCAGTCTAATAGGCACCAATGAGTTTTGCAGAGCTCTTCAGAAATTTATTTGAGCTGGGCTTGTGTGTTGAAAGCTCCACCAAGATAAAGGAATCCAAAATTTAAGAAATGTTCATAAGGCAAAGCTGACCAAAATTAGCCACGAATCAAACATTAGTGTTAATTATTCATCTGAATTTGATGACAACATCTAGCTGACTTTAGCAGATTTTAAAAAACTAAGCAGAATCAAAGCTGTATAGTACTTGGATAAGATTTCACCAATAACTCCAAGAGCAGTTATTGGCAACCTACGGCTCCAGAGCTGTATGCAGCTCTTTCATTCTGGGAGCTGTAGCTCGCTGTCCCTTTCATTCATAGTGAGTCTTCATCCTCACCATCCCCCTTACCTTCTCAGATTATGTAAAAAGTTATAGGGAGGAGAGGGTGAAGGGCAGAGCCAGCCAGCTGATAGGGAGCTACAGCAGGGGGACAAAAGAGCTTCATTCATCTGGGAATCTGAAATGACTCTTGATTTAAATCATACGGTAAAAAGCACCCCAAAAAGCAAGAATATCAGAATAAAACTCAAATCCTCACTTGTTTTTGGAAATTGTTCAAGAGGGAGCACACACGCGCACGCACACACACACACACACAAGGGAGGGGGAGAGATGAGAGAGAGAAAAGGGGAGAAAAAGAAAGAGAAAAATGAGAAAATGATGGAGGAAGAGAATGAGACATAGGAAAAAGAAGCAAATGAGAGAGAGAAGGGAGAGGGGAGGAAAAGAGAAATGAGAGCAAAGTGGGGAGAAAGAATGAGAGAGGGAAACGAGAGGTAAACAGAGAGAAGGGGAGAGAAAGAAAAAAGGAGGAGAGTGGAAGAGGAAGAAAGAAATGAAAGGGATAGAAAGAGAAATGAGGGAGATAAGGGAAGAAAAAGAGAAATGATAAAATGATGGAGGGAGTATGAGAGAGAGGAAAAAAGAGCTGGAGGGAGAGAATGAGAGAGGGGGGGAAGGGGCAAACAATTGAGACAGAAAGGGAGGGAAAGAAAGAAAAGAATGAAGGAAGCAGAGAGAGAGGAAAAAGAAACATAGAAACATAGAAGACTGACGGCAGAAAAAGACCTCATGGTCCATCTAGTCTGCCCTTATACTATTTCCTGTATTTTATCTTAGGATGGATATATGTTTATCCCAGGCATGTTTAAATTCAGTTACTGTGGATTTACCAACCACGTCTTCTGGAAGTTTGTTCCAAGGATCTACTACTCTTTTAGTAAAATAATATTTTCTCATGTTGCTTTTTTGATCTTTCCCCCAACTAACTTCAGACCGTGTCCCCTTGTTCTTGTGTTCACTTTCCTATTAAAAATACTTCCCTCCTGAACCTTATTTAACCCTTTAACATATTTAAATGTTTCGATCATGTCGCCCCTTTTCCTTCTGTCCTCCAGACTATACAGATTGAGTTCATTAAGTCTTTCCTGATACGTTTTATGCTTAAGACTTCCACCATTCTTGTAGCCCATCTTTGGACCCGTTCAATTTTGTCAATATTAGCATCAATATAAGAAAAAACAAAGAGCAAGTGAGCAAGCGAGAGACCCATTTTACACAGACAATACCTGGAGCCACAAAACCCAGGTAGGCGTGGCTAGAGCAGGTCATGTGACTGGGTGGGAATGACATTGAGTTGGTGAACTGGTTCAAACTAGAAGGAACCCACCTCTGCTCTTGACTGCCTTGTCAGCATAACCCCCACACTTCCAGGAACAGTCTCCTCCCCAAATAATCTTTTTCATTGGAATGAGAATTGTTCAAAAATGCAGATCAGATTGTGATAACCATTTAAAAGGATCACTTATCTTGAAGCAAAGGTGACTGAAAAAGAACATTGTTACATGCCTGTTATTCTGATTCACTATTCATTACTGTTAACTGTTGTGTTTAGCTCTGGTCCAGCTCCTGCCCCAAGGACTGTGGATGTGGGGGAGACATCCACATGCTGCAGGCCTGTTTTGCCCCTGGTGGAATCTGCTGATGAAGGCTCCTCTGACCAAGAAGACATGAGTGACAGGGAGGAGGAGAGTGTGGCAGACAGCTCAGAAGGAGATCAATTATCTAGCTCCTCCTTGGATTCGGAACAAGAGTTAACGATACAGCCATGCATGCTGAGAGCGATGCATAGGCAACAACAACTGAGAGATTATTATCAAAGCAAATGAGGCCACCTGTGGTTGGGTGGGGCTGTGGTAATTAATGAGGCTGCTATAAATAGCAGCCTGTGGGTTTGGCCATTGTAGAAGATTATCTGATCGTTGTATTTCGTGACTGCTTTACTGACTTTGACTTTTGGTGTGCTGATTTTTCCCCGATTTAAAACTAAACCACAGCAAAGTGTGTTTCACTTTGTGAAAGAAGAAGGACTGTGAATTGCCTCACAGCTGCAAGCTAAGTATCACAGAACTGATAAGGGGCTTGTATAAATTACCAGTTTGTTTGGAGACGAATGCTCTTTGCTATACCAAAAGAGGGCTTAGTTTAAGTGAATTTTCATTATAAAGAACATTGTTTTGAATTTTCAAACGTGTGTGTGTCTGAAATTTGTACCTGTGAATTTTTGGGAGGATTCTACCAGAGAGCCCGACAGAACATTAACTAATTTGAATGTGGGCAAGACAAGTACTCATCCTATCACTAAAGAGTTGGCTAAGGATAATCTCTGATAAACATAAAACAGAGCTTACATTTTCTGAAATTATCTTCTGGGGAATTAATGAAGACATAATGCCACTTAGTATGAAATAGGGAATCTACATCTGTTTTATTACATACATTCCTTTGCATCTGTAAGTTCTCACAGAGTCTTAGATGCTTTAAAAAATAATTAGGTTTCCTAATTATAATGTATAGAATAGATCTGTAAGACGAGGCTTTGGTTCAAGGGCTATGACTGTATCTAGTGTGAAATTCTAGGTGAGAAAAAAAAAAGCAGTTTTCATGTTATCTTGTGTTTTAGTTGTTGATCTAAACTCTCCAGAGTACTCATACCAAGGTGTTGTGTCCTATTGATCAGTCTCTTATTTTGACACTCTTTTAAAGAAGCTATTTAGAGGGAGAAGTGTTACTGAAAGCTCTCTGAGTTTAAATCAGCCTGAGATGTACTTCCTTGCTTGGCAAGTGTTCTGTCGAGCTCTCTGGTAGAATCCTCCCAAAAATGTACAGATACAATTTCAGACATACACACGTTTGAAAATTCAAAGCAATGTTCTTTATACCGAAAATGCAAATAAACAGAGCACTCTTTTTGTATAGCAAAGAGCACTTGTCTCCAAACAAATTGGTAATTTGTACAAGTCCCTTATCAGTTCTGTGATACTTAGCTTGCAGCTATGAGGCAATTCACAGTCCTTCTTTCACAAAGTGAAACACACTTTGCTCTGGTTTCGTTTCAAAGCAGGGAAAAATCAGCACACAAAGATCAAAGTCAGTAAAGCAGTCACGAAACACAACGATCAGATAATCCTCCACAATGGCCAAACCCACAGGCTGCTATTTATAGCAGCCTCACTAATTACCACAGCCCCACCCAACCACAGGTGGCCTCATTTTCTGTGATAATAATCTCTCAGTTGTTGTTGCCTATGCATCGCTCTCCTCATGCGTGGCTGTATCATTAACTCTTGTTCTGAATCCAAGGAAGAGCTAGATAATTGATCTCCTTCTGAGCTGTCTGCCACACTCTCCTCCTCCCTGTCACTCATGTCCTCTTGGTCAGAAGAGCCTTCATCATCAGATTCCACCGGGGGGGGGGGGGGCAAAACAGGCCTGCAGCATGTGGATGTCTCCCCCACATCCACAGTCCTTGGGGCAGGAGCAGGGCCAGAGCTAACCACAACAGCAAGGAGTCTTATAGAATATCTTTTTTCTGCTCTCTGTCCACTTGCTGGGTGTGGGAGCTGGGAGACCGGATGTTATCACTGCATTGGCTATTCAGCTGATTGATGCCTGAGTTTGAAGAGCTTCAGAGAATTCTAGGTTTTGCATCTCCTGAGGGTGACATTCCATAGATACCGCGGGAACAGCTGCTTCAGAGCCAGACTCTGAGTCCTGAGCCTTGACAATACTGGATACTTAGTTACAAAAAAAATATATCAGTGATATCAATCACAGCTGTGATCCCCACAGTGCTGCAAACCATGGCTGGCTTGCCATCTGGAATAAAAACAACTAGTTTGTAAATTCAGTGTCATTGTACTAAGGAACACATTTTAGATAACAAATCACATTTGCTGTCTTTGCACAACATACCAAGCCAAAAATCAAACAAACATCCTATGAGAATTAGGTAATGAACACTAAAATCTGTTAGATGTATTAGAGAAGGTTAAATGTTTTTCAAATAAATTTGGAAGAGAAGCCTATTACAGTAAAATCCCATTCCTAGTTGAAATCAGAGGCAGCTCACTGGAAAGCAAAACCAGAAAGGATCAGTAGCCTTCACGTACTGCTTGTGGCTATTTAATCAGCCATTGGTAAAACAAGATACTATCTGACTGTCTTTATGCTTCTTTTGCATTCTTTGTTTCATTTAGCAGTTTTTCAAAAATAATATTGGGAGTGCACTGTTGAAAGATATGAAAAGCTACATTAGGGATAAATGATCATTGAGAATATGCCTGGCGATAAAGGTGGGTCTTGAGTAATTTGCGAAAGAGAAGGAGGTTGGGGGCCGTTCTAATCTCTGGGGGGAGTTGGTTCCAGAGGGCTGGGGCTGCCACAGAGAAGGCTCTTCCCCTGAGTCCCGCCAAATGACATTGTTTGGTCGATGGGACCCGGAGAAGGCCAACTTTGTGGGACCTTATTGGCCGCTGGGATTCGTGCGGTAGAAGGCGGTTCCGGATGTATTCTGGCCCAATGCCATGTAGAGCTTTAAAGGTCACAACCAACACTTTGAATTGTGACCGGAAACCGATCGGCAGCCAGTGCAGGCCACGGAGTGTTGCAGAAACGTGGGCGAATCTAGGGAGCCCCACAATGGCTCTCGCGGCCGCATTCTGCATGATCTGAAGTTTCCAAACACTTTTCAAAGGTTGCCCCATGTAGAGAGCATTGCAGTAATCAAACATCGAGGTGATGAGGGCATGAGTGACTGTGAGCAATGACTCCCTGTCCAAATAGGGCTGCAATTGGTGCACCAGGCGAACCTGGGCAAACGCCCTCGTCGCCACAGCCGAAAGATGATGTTCCAATGTCAGCTGTGGATCGAGGAGGATGCCCAAATTGCGAACCCTCTCTGAGGGGGTAAGTAGTTCCCCCACCCCAGGGTAATGGACAGACAGATGGAATTGTCCTTGGGAGGCAAGACCCATAGCCACTCCGTCTTGTCTGGGTTGAGTTTGAGTTTGTTGACACCCATCCAGGCCCCAACAGCCTCCAGATTCTTTAGAAATTTTACCAAAAGTTGCCTTCAGAATTTTTATCCAAGGTGATGTGTAAGTTCACCATAGGCCAGTGTTTCTCAAATAGTGAGGTGGGTGTTGCCAGGGGAGCATGTGACCCCAGGGAACATGTTTTTTTTGCCACATGGAGTAGATTTTTGCAGTGATGGGCTGCCAATTTTTTTTACTGCCACACTCTAGGTGTGGCTTATTTTCTGGGTGTGACTTGATAGTCATGTTACCAGGTAGGAGTGGCTTGCCAGCTCTGTGACCATATGAGAGTGGCATGACAATAATGTGACTGGGGGTGGTGGCTTAAAAGTCATGTGACAGAGTGGGAGTGGCTTACCGACCAAGATAAGTTTTCAAATAGGTGCGTGGACTCTTTTTTAGTTGATTTAGTCACATTATTTGAATGGCCACCAAAAGGACATATGATAGACAGCGTTATTTGTTGAGGAGCACAGTAATATTTTAAGCTTTTGTACTGACCCCACAAGGTTCTGTATGATAACAGATTAGGCAAATAGCTCAGTTTTCTTTAATTGCTTTAAAAGTTCAGTTCTAGATAATGATTAAAATGATTAAAGTATTTATGGCTAAAAACATACCATTAAATTATTTCCTATTTTAAAAGTAATTAAGGATCATACAAAGGTACTGAAGAAGGAAGGACAATTAAAAAAACTATTAAGTATTCAATAAACTTACTACCCCCACTGTGTCCCCCCCATGGGGGCAGCAGCCCATTACTGTTTTTTGGCACCAAACAATAGCATACAGTACAGAGTAAGAGATATGAAGTGCATGTAACAAACCCTCTTAAACATAAACATATTACACCCCAATCAGGCTGATAAGCCACTTGTGTTTTTTCAGAGTAGAAGCTAAAGATATAGACAGAAGAAGGCCTCCTATTCCAGTTTTCCAGAAGAAAGTGCCTCCACGTTAAAGTACCATTTGCAATGTTCCTAGGATGGACTTAGTATTCTCATTTTGGGTTTACTTTATATCCTCCAAACAGCAGAAATATCATGTACACTTTATACACTGTAATTTATTCCTTTAATTTGGAGGGACTCAGGAATGGATATCATTTTTCAGTTGCTTTTCGTACATTCCAGTGGTTCCAGTGGATGATTTCCATTCATCTCCAACTATTCTTCAGCCATTTCTTTTCATTAAAGAAAAACCCATTAGCTGTTCTGAGCCATTGTCTATTAATCTGCTTTACAGCAATTTAACTGGTGGCCCAACATAACAATATTATACACCAATGCTTCCCAAACCGGTGGAAATTACCCAAAGTTGGGTAAAAGTGTTTTTTCTTTGGGTAACCACACACAAACCCAATCACAACAGGGACATTTAAACTGACTTGAAAGTGTTTTACCTACCTTGAGTAAAAAAGACTTTGTGACTAGTGATTTTGGGTAATGAAGGAAAAAGTTTGGGAAGCATTGCCATACCCAGAATCAAGTAGAATTTAAAAGCCTATGTAAATACTGATTACTATGGGAAATGCTTGCATTAGTTCATCTTGCAGAAGAACTCTATCTCTGCTAAGTATATGCATAATTGTATGTGGTATCTTTGCTCCTTTAATGAATAATTGAATGCTCATTTTTTAAAGAACTTCACTGGGTGGGGTGTTGTTTTAGTCAACTGATTACATATAATAACTATGATTTTCCTTGTATGGTGTGCTTTGCACAGATTTAAAATGTATGTTTATTAATCAACTCGGTTGCTAGTCCATGAATTTCAGAAAACTAAATAAGAAACTGGTGAGTAACAAAGTGACAACAATTTGTGAGGTTTGAATATAAAACAAAATACAAAACAGTAAAGCCTTTCGTATTTTTGTATTGGAAAATTGACCTCAGTTCTGTGTTGAGTTCAAATATTTTGCTCTGAATATTTGTTCAAGGTTGCAATTATCTCTTATTTATACTTACAAACATATCAACCTCAAATAAAGTATATTAAAGTTCTAGGAAGCCCTCAAAGCCCTAACTTGATGGAAAAAGGTCTAGTTTGTATTCCAATAGAATTGGAGATTCAGTGGATAATTATTCCTGTCTAGTACCAGAATTATGACAGAATAACAATCTTCAAGGCAAGCCAAAAGAATATCTTAAGGTAAAGGTCATACAACCTATTTTTGAGACCACAGTAACCTCCCACAGCTGGGCAGCCTTCCCTGTCTAATGTTTTCTATATGGGTTGGACAACTCTCACAATGAGTGATCCTTGGTGGTCCCTAAGCTTGGTTGTTTTCTTGCAGACATTTCATTACCCAAATTACCATATTTTCCAGAGTATAAGATTCATCTTTTTACCATCAAAATAGGGTGAAAACATGGGTGCATCTTGTACACTGCATGTAGCTCCACCCAGTCACCCCAACCCTTTGGTCTCTGCCTTCCAGCAATTTACCTCCTTGAGGCAAGCAGCCCAGAACCTGATTACACCCACTGATTATATGCTTCTGGACCCTTAACTGATGGAAGCTGGAGGCAAGCCCACTTGCTAAAGTGAAACTAAAGCTGCACAGAGGCAAATTGCTGGCAGGGAGAAGCAAAGCAGAATTTTATTTTCTTGTGCTAACTGGACTGCTGAAACTGGCTGTTTGTTGTTTGCTGCAAGAAGGTTAGTCAATAACTATAAATGCCTATAAAATGTTCAAATTATTAGACATTTTTAAAAGACTGCTTTGTTATTGTTCTAAAGAACTTAACAAAATAAAGAAGCTTTTTAAAATAAATGCTTAATCTAAAGAGGCCCAGTGCTATTATATCTTATTTTAAATAGTAGAGAATAACTATACTTCCAGAAAGTCACATCACATTTAACAGGAACTATAACAGTATAATCTGAAATGTAGCAGTGGTCCTGTTTAATATTCTGATAAGATAAGGCAGCGGAGTTAAACCCTGACTTAGTCAAGATTGGAATAGATCTATTTAAATAAATAAGTTTTAAGAAAACTTGCTTGCATTAATACAGTGGTACCTCTACCTAAGAACGCTTCTACTTATGAACTTTTCTAGATAAGAACCGTGTGTTCAAGATTCTTTTGCCTCTTCTCAAGAACCATTTTCCACTTACAAACCCGAGCCTCTGAAACTGCAACCGGAAAAGTCAAGGAGAAGCCTCTGTGGGGCCTCTTTAGAATCTCCTGGGAGGAAACAGGGCTGGAAAAGGTGTGGAGAAGCCTCCATGGGGCCTCTCTAGGAGTTTCCTGGGAGGAAACAGGGCCTCCACCCTCCCTGTGGTTTCCCCAATTGCATGCATTTTTGCTTTTACATTGATTCCTATGGGAAAAATTGCTTCTTCTTAAAAAAATTTCTAAGAACCTGGTCATGGAATGAATTAAGTTCGGAAGTAGAGGTACCACTGTACTGCCATAATGTATATTTCTCCAATTCTTTGCTATTTCTATGGGTCAGACACGTATGCACAGAAATACCCAGCAAACAATATATATCAACTGTGCTGGTTGCTGGGAGACAGAGGGAGATCTGTTTTTTCCATTGTTTTCCTCCCCCAAAACTAAGGTGAAAATTAATTTTAAAAATTGTTCTATGATGCTGATGTCTTAACATTGTTCACTGTTAAAATTATCCTATTCTAATATTTTTTCTTAATGAATGCTCCATGAAGGAGAAGATAAATTGTTCTTTAAAGACCAATCATCTGCCCTCTGTAATTTGCCATTAAGCATTGTTTGAAGTAGGTTTAGTAATTGGGAATCTCCAAAAGAGTCAGCTTTTTGGTGTTAAAAGAAGAGTTACAGATGCTAAACCTATATATGATGGTATCCCTCCAATGACTGAATGCCATTGTTCCAGCAGAGACTTCTCCTGGGAGATCTTTTTTTGTGGGTTTCCCTTCTTACAGTTACCTCTGTTAGCTCTCAGGCAATTCAGAAAAAAAAAAGTCCCAAATCAAAATTAGGACTATGTGAAAATTGGATTTGAAGGTTTCATTCACAGACATTCAATTGAACTTTGTTAAGATATTCCTGAACTGAAAGAGCCATGTTAACAAGATTAGCCAATGAATATGCATAGCAACTAAGTCAACCTGTTCTGGTCCAAACTTAGAAATGCTTTTCTCAGTCAGATAAACTCAGGGATGGGCTACTGCCCAGACGGGCGGGGGGGGGGGCGCGGACGCCGCCGACGCAGTGGGGTAGCGAAAATGGAGCTCCACTCCAGAGCACCCAATTTGCACTGAAAGGTGTTGAAAGAAAATGCAGGGCGTCTTCCATAAGTAAAATTTTTTGTAAACTCCACACAAATGGGTAAATCATATAGATCATGTTTATTGTCTGGTATTTCCAAATCATAGACTTACTAAGAGATGAAATCCGTCAGATCTTATATCCATAATCTGTCCCATTACATATAGGTGAAAAGAGATTCATTTCTCCTATCTGCAGGGTCTTGCATGGTCTTTTGTTAAAACTTAAAAATGGCTGTTGCAGAGCATGGTACAATTACCTAGCTGCCTAGGTATAGGTTAATGTCCAATAAGAACACACAGATGAGGTCACATTACCTAGAGTGCAATCTGTTAATGCATTCCCCTAATTAAATCTCTTAAAGAAACAGCTCTTAAACTGAGCTAAATATCCCTTTAGTCTGTCTGCACACAGCCAATAAGAGCTAACCACTTGCGAGTCTGTGCAGAGAATCAAAACTGAAAACTTAAGCTAAAGCTTAAGGCGTGTTCTGTCTATTCTGTTCTCTGGTTCTGTCTGTACTCTCAGCCTTCTCTGTGCTTGTCTGCTTTGCTGGAAATGAAACTGTTTGTAACTGTTGCTACATTGATGAAATAATTTACTGGTAGTATTGTATGTGTATACACATATTACTATGTTTATAAAGAAGTTAATGAATCCAGCTGAATCAGTCATCTGTTCGTGCTTCTGGTTTTGATTTTTATATACCAAACTCTGATAAACTGTTTTTTGGAGCTGAATCACTGATTTGATGCACTGAGTTGAAACAGGTGCTTTTGAATCAATTTGATGTATGTCTTGTTATTCAGCAATTCAGTTATTTCAATCCTTTTGACCCAATGGATATTGCTTCACCACCAGAATTGTCTATCTGTCAGTAACTGTTTCTTTGAGTTATTGTAAGCTGGTGCTACATCTCCTTGTCTTCTACAAACCTCTTTTTTGATTGCTTTCCAAAAAGAATTTTTTCTCAATTTTTCTTTGTTTAGATTTTCTAGTAATTCTGGTTTCAGAAACATGAGTACACCTGGAAATGGACATAGCCTTTGCTGTTAGTATGATATTTCTGTATTTATAAGTTTTTGCTTACATCTCACATTGTTTTTCTTATAAGAAGATATTTCATAGCTAAGCTTGCCACAGAAAGACAAAGCCTATCACTAGTTCAACTTCTTCTCCACATCTTTTCCCTGCCTTAGCATTATTTATTGATGTGTCCTTCTTTGTTTGTGAAGACATGGTACCCCCTTCAATTCAGTTTTTATGATTAATGGCTCTTAATAGATATATTCTCTATTAATTTATCAAAGCCTGGACAAAAGATAGTAACTTTCAAACGCTGTGAAAACCATTTTAATTTGTCTGTTCTAATTCTCTTTCTAATTGCTCCACTGGATGACTTCTGGTCCTAGAATTTCTCCATTTTCACCCTGCCATCATCATCATCATCATCATCATCATTATCATCATCATTATTAATTAGATTTGTATGCTGCCCTTCTCTGAAAACTCGGGGCGGCTCAGAATAAAATAAAAACAAAGCATACAGGACAAATCTGATACATTAAAAAAACTACAGCTAAAAACCCAATGTATTAATCAATCAAACAGTCCAATCACACCATGTTGGTCCTTATCTGTTCTGTCAGGCTCTCTGGTAGAATCCTCCCAAAAAAATCACAGGTACAAATTTCAGACACACACACATTTGAAAATTCAAAACAATGTTCTTTATAATGAAAATTCACTCAAACTAAGCCCTCCTTTTGTATAGCAAAGAGCACTCATCTCCAAACAAACTGGTAATTTGTACAAGTCTCTTATCAGTTCTGTGATACTTAGCTTGCAGCTGTGAGGCAATTCACAGTCCTTCTTCTTTCACAAAGTGAAACACACTTTGCTGTGGTTTAGTTTCAAAGCAGGGAAAAATCAGCACACAAAAAGTCAAATCAGTAAAGCAGTCACGAAACACAACGATCAGATAATTCTTCACAATGCCAAACCCACAGGCTGCTATTTATAGCAGCCTCACTAATCACCATAGCCCCACCCAACCACAGGTGGCCTCATTTTTGTTGATAATAATCTCTCAGTTGTTGTTGCCTATGCATCGCTCTCTGCATGCATGGCTGTATCATTAACTCTTGTTCTGAATCCAAGGAGGAGCTAGATAATTGATCTCCTTCTGAGCTGTCTGCCACACTCTCCTCCTCCCTGTCACTCATGACTTCTTGGTCAGAGGAGCCTTCATCAGCAGATTCCACCGGAGAGGCAAAACAGGCCTGCAGCATGTGGATGTCTCCCCCACATCCACAGTCCTTGGGGCAGGAGCTGGGCCAGAGCTAACCACAACATTATCAATTTATATATGAAATTTTTTGGGGGGGGATTGCTCCAGGGTATTACATCATGCTTACTTAATTTGAATGGTGTTTATCTCATAAATGATTGTTGCCTAATCAGCCTGAACAGATTCTTCTGGAGCTCTTAACTATCAAAACTAAATTTTACTTTCCGGAATTATTTAATGCCACGCACAAATCTGCTGAGTGCATTGCTTACCTGTAAGTCATTATAACTTAGAAATAAGTGTGAAGAAACCAATCCAAACAAAGATCCTTGAGGGACCTGACCTCTTACTTCTCCCCTGTTGTTAATGTATCATTTATTCCTATTATTTGCTTTCTGTTTGCAACCACTTAGCTATCTTTAAAATGATAAGACTTCTTATCTCATTATTGCTAAGCTTACTAAGAGCCTTTCATAACATCAAGTCTCTCTCTTTTTAAAATCAAGTATACAATGTCAATAGATTCACCTTCATTCAAGTCTCTGATGACACTTTAAAAGTGTTTGTGAAACTTGGCTACTCCTTGTTGGATCCTTGCTGATTGTTATTTATTTATTTATTTGTTTGTTTGTTTGTTTGTTTATTTATTTATTTATTTATTTATTTATTTATTTATTTATTTATTTATTTATTTATTTATTTATATTTGTATGCCGCCCCTCTCCGCAGACTCGGGGCGGCTCACAACAAAGTGAAAAACAATTTATAACAAATCTAAATTTCTACTAAAAACATTTTAAAAACCCCATTTTCTAAACACACATACATACACACATACCATTCATAAATTGTATATGCCCGGGGGAGATGTCTCAGTTCCCCCATGACTGACGACACAGGTGGGTCTTAAGGAGCTTATGAAAGGCAAGGAGAGTAGGGGCAGTTCTAATCTCCGGGGGGAGTTGGTTCCAGAGGGTCGGGGCCACCACAGAGAAGGCTCTTCCCCTGGGGCCCCCCAACCGACATTGTTTAGTTGACGGGACCCGGAGAAGGCCCACTCTGTGGGACCTAATCGGTCGCTGGGATTCGTGCGGCAGCAGGCGGTCTCGGAGACATTCTGGTCCAGTGCCATGAAGGGCTTTAAAGGTCATAACCAACACTTTGAATTGTGACCGGAAGTTGATCGGCAACCAATGCAGACTGCGGAGTGTTGGTGAAACATGGGCATACCTAGGTAGGCCCATGACTGCTCTCGCAGCTGCATTCTGCACGATCTGAAGTTTCTGAACACTTTTAAAAGGTAGCCCCATGTAGAGAGCATTACAGTAGTCGAACTTCAAGGTGATGAGGGCATGAGTGACTGTGAGCAGTGAGTCCCGGTCCAGATAGGGTCGCAACTGGTGCACCAGGCGAACCTGGGCAAACGCCCCCCTCGCCATAGCTGAAAGATGGTTTTCTAATGTGAGCTGTGGATCGAGGAGGACGCCCAAGTTGCGGACCCTCTCCAAGGGGGTCAATAATTCCCCCCCCAGGATAATGGAAGGACAGATGGAATTGTCCTTGGGAGGCAAAACCCACAGCCACTCCGTCTTATCCGGGTTGAGTTTGAGTCTGTTGGCACCCATCCAGGCCCCAACAGCCTCCAGACACCGGCACATCACTTCCACTGCTTCGTTGACTGGACATGGGGTGGAGATGTAAAGCTGGGTATCATCAGTGTACTGATGATACTTCACCCCATGCCCTTGGATGATCTCACCCAGCAGTTTCATGTAGATATTGAATAGCAGGGGGGAGAGGACCGACCCCTGAGGCACCCCACAAGGGAGAGACCTCGGAGTCGACCTCTGACCCCCCACTAACACCAACTGCGACCGACCGGAGAGGTAGGAGGAGAACCACTGAAGAACAGTGCCTCCCACCCCCAACCCCTCCAGCTGGTGCAGAAGGATACCATGGTCGATGGTATCGAAAGCCGCTGAGAGGTCAAGAAGCACCAGGACAGAGGATAAACCCCTGTCCCGGGCCCGCCAGAGATCATCCATCAACGCGACCAAAGCAGTTTCCGTGCAGTAACCGGGCCTGAAACCCAACTGCTGGGAACCTAGATAATCGGCTTCTTCCAAGGATCACTGGAGCTGGAGTTCCACCACCTTCTCGACAACCTTCCCCATAAAGGGAAGGTTGGAGACTGGCCGGCAGTTATTAAGTACGACTGGGTCCAGGTAAGGCTTCTTGAGGAGGGGGCGCACGAGCGCCTCTTTATAGGATGATGGAAAGGATCCCCTCCCCAAGGAAGCGTTGATAATCTCCTGGACCCAGCTCCGTGTCACCTCTCTGCTGGCCGAAACCAGCCAGGAGGGACACGGATCCAGTAGACAGGTGGCGGAACTCACAGCTCCAATGGCCTTGTCCACTTCATCAGGTGTCACCAGATCAAACTCTTCCCAGACAGGTGGACAAGTACGGGCCCCAGTCACCTCAACTGACTCATTGTCAGCCGACTCTGTTTTCCAATTGGAGTCGAGGTCCGCCCAGATCTGAGCGATTTTATCAGCGAAAAACGTGTTAAAATCCTCGGCACTACTCTGCAAGGGCTCCCCAACTCCCCCCTGATTAAGAAGGGAGCGGGTCACCCTAAACAGAGCGGCCGGGCGGGATTCCGCTGATGCAATCAAGGCGGCATGGTACGCGCATCTTGCCGCCTTGAGCGCCACTTTGTAAGTCTTAATAAACGCTCTTACAAGTGTTCGATCAGATTCAGACTTACTCTTCCTCCATTGCTTCTCTAGACGTCTCTTCTGGCGTTTCAACTCCCGGAGCTCCTCGTTGAACCATGGAGCTCTACGGGGTCTAGCGCCATGGAGAGGTCGCAAAGGCGCAATCCGATCAAGAGCCTCCGCTGCAGCCTTGTTCCAGGCTTCCGCAAGAGACTCCGCCGAACTGTGGATGAGTGCATCTGGAATAACCCCAAGCACCGTCTGAAATCCCTCTGGGTCCATCAGGCGTCTGGGGCGGAACATCTTGATTGGTTCCGCCTCCCTGCGGGGAAGGATTGGAGCCAGAAAGTCAAGCCGTAGTAGAAAATGGTCTGACCATGACAAAGGCAACACTTCTAAGCCCCTTAGTCTCAGACCATTGCTCAATTGCTCAGAGAGGAATACCATGTCGGGTGCGTGTCCTCCCTCGTGAGTCGGACCCTGTATTACTTGAGTCAGGTCCATGGTTGCCATGGTGGCCATGAACTCCTGTGCCAGTCCAGAGGCTTCGCCGAGTGACGGCAGATTGAAGTCCCCCAAGACAATGAGTCTGGGGAACTCCGCCGCCAACCCGGCTACCTCCTCGAGCAGCACAGGCAGGGCTTTTGACACGCAGCTGGGAGGCAGGTACGTGAGAAACAAGCCCACCTGAATCCCTAAGTCCAACTTCATCAAGAGAGACCCACAACCCACAATCTCTGGAGCAATGAGTCCACGTAGGCAAAGGCACTCCCTGGCTATAATAGCCACTCCTCCCCCCCTTCCCTGGGGTCGAGGTTGATGCCATATCTGAAACCCAGCTGGGCAAATTTCAGAGAGAGGAACTCCTCCCTCTGGGCCCAGCCAGGTTTCAGTAACACATGCCAGGTCGGCCTCCTCATCCAGGATTAAGTCCCGGATGAGGAGAGCTTTATTTACCACTGACCTGGCATTAAGCAGCAGCAACCTGAGCCCAGGGCCAGAATTACACTCATCACCAGTACCCAAGATTGAGCTCACAGAGCCAGAACAAGGGACCGTTATTAAGCAACGGTCCCTCGTTCCCCTGGAACGGCTAACTCTGTGGCCCCCGCCATATCTGCCTCTCCCCAGCAACACCGGAATATTCTGACCCTCTGTCACCCCAGAGATTAGTGCTCCCTCCCCTCCTGCCTCTCCGGCATCAGGTGGGCCAAGTCTATCATTCATACTGTTTCCATTTATCACATTCATACCATAATCCCACCCGCCCCAACCATTACATTCATACCAATCATTCGTCCCATATCTACCCCAATCATCCATTAATTACGAAACCCCCTAGCAATATTAAATTGAATTAAATTAATAATAATTAAAATACTAATAATATATATCACAATATAAAATAGAGAATAAAAAAATTCATAGATTAATAGTTAATAGTATAAAATCAAGGCTTAGCTATGAATTAAAGTTGGTAAAGTGCGAGGCTCGCTCCTGTGCTTTGGGTTGGACATTTACACCATGTTTTAAAGTAAATGCCAAAGCACTGACATAAGTTTTGAAGCAGCGAATTCCTGTTAACTATCTGAAATGCATTACCTCTCCACATTTTTGAGGTTTTGTTTCTCTGTAGAAGCTTCTTAATGGAGATGCTAATGCCTTGGTAGGTGGATGGGTGGGAACAATAATACAGGAATTGTACATGTACTTGCTATCTTCTTGAAATGTTCTATTCAGTTATGTAAAATGCAAATCTAGTTGTCTTTTAACAGTATTAACATAATTAACAGAGTAGAAAGGGATGTTGGAGGTTCTCTAGTCCAACTCCCTGCTTAGGCAGGAAATCTTATATTATTTCAGACAAATGGCTGTCCAATTTCTTCTTTAAAACATTATGTGATGGAGCACCCACAGCTTCAATGCAAGCCATTCCACTGGTTAATTGTTCTCACTGTTAGGGATTTCTCCTTAGTTCTAGGCTGCTTCTTTCCTCAATTAAGTTCCATCCATTGTTGCACCTGACATGGCATACGCAGGAATACTGTGATAATTAAAAGAAATAATAATTGAAGAGCTTGGAAGATTAAGCACTTGGTGATATTGAATTTTTTCAGATAAAGACATTACAATAAAGCAAGCCTAATATTTTCTTCTTACATGTGCATATCAATTTGTTTTTCTTTAAACAAGATAGTAGTCACAAACATTGATTTTTTTTAAATAAGCCACAGATTAAGCAATGTGAAATTGACTTTGTTTCATCAAACTATAGCATTAGCAGATGAAGCAACTCTAACTGTAGATTTTTAACAAAGTATTTGACACTACTCTCCATCTTATATGACTCATTAATTCAAATTGATTTGGAAAAAAACCTGTGTCGCATAGAAAATTAGTTTGGCAAGCACATGAACAAAGTGCCGTTAGTATTAAATTTGTGTAAAATTGTGTCACCAGCCTTTTAAGAAGGAAGGAAATGCAGTCTGAATTTCTAAGTGTTAACCCAGTACTTTGTTTAAATACAGATGCATCAATTCAAATTCCTATAGACAGTCTTAAGATAATGCATTCCCTAAAATTATTGTACTCTGGGATATCAAGATATGAATCCTACAATGTTCACAGAAACATAAAGCTAATGCATCTTCCAGAGAGAAATACTTATTATGAGTTACACAAACAGAAAAGGAAAAGTAACACATACGAGCAGCAGAAAACCAAGAAAGTATATATTTTATTTGATGAATCGGGATTATTTGCTATTATTTTAAAGAAATCTTTCTTCAGTAGTTGTAAAACATGAGTAGAAAGTGAGGGTATATTTTACAAACATGTTATTGTCAAAGTTGGATACCCCTTGTTATCCTTTTAAAATCATCTCTCTCTCAGTTTATAAGAATTATATTTAGCACATTTTTTTTTCCAAAGGAAGAAATCCCTGAATTATAAGAGAAATATAATAGATCACTCGGCCATGATTGCAGATATTGTTTTCAAAAATTGCACTATAATCCTCTTTAATAGTATCATCATAAACACCAAGTAAGTACTCTGAATGCTCTCAAATAAGATTTATATCTTGTTCAGGAGATGTACTTTAGTCTTTGATTACACCATATTATTAACTTAAATGGCCCCTGTTTATAGTTATACCAATTACCATCAAGAGTCATTACTTGATATGAACAACACTGTTTACTCTTTTTTTTTAACTAACAACAGCAGGCAACCAGGTTTTATCTGTATACATCTGTTCATGCTGTCCCTCTTGCAAAAGACCAGATTCTTAGCAATAAGAACACAAACTCCTTTTTATTAATTTTGAATGTTTACATTGCCAGATATTTTTGTATACTTTGCCAGTTATTTTGGGATATGGAAAGATTAGTAGTTGCTGGCATTATTTATTAATTCTGCTCAGAAACAATGGAGCAACGTGCATTTCCAATAAGGCATATTTTAATATTGTAACAATGCTTACTTAATATTGTAACAAAGCCCTTTGCTTTATTACATTAAGTATTACACAATGAATTGCCCTTTCAGCTATTAATATGGATAGTAGTTATCCTGGGCTACTAAAACATATCTTAGATTCAAATCACATGAACACTAGAGCAGTGTTTCCCAACCTTGGCAACTTGAAGATATTTGGACTTCAACTCCCATAATTCCAGCTGGCTGGGGAATTCTGGGAGTTGAAGTCCAAATATCTTCAAGTTACCAAGGTTGGGAAGCAGTGCTCTAGAGAACATATCATTGTTTGTCTTCACCCTCAGGGTGAACATTTAAAAATAAAATAAAAATGGTAGATAATATGATTATTACAGTGGAAAGTCCAGAAAGATATTGTCAAAGAATGGCTTTGGAATATGCTTTCTTTAGGAGAATAAACCAAATTCTTATGCTATATAAATTTCTTAATTTATTAGACCAGAATTGTAGACGGAGAAAGAAAGGGTCAATTGTAAGGCTATTGACAAGGATGGAAATTCGAAGTATGCATTTAGAAGATGTGTTTAACACCACAGTCTCAACATATGGTGATATCTGACCAGTCTTCTATTGGAAATTAAAGCAAGGTTCAATGTAACTGGTACTTGAATTAAAAACTATCAAGGAATATCAAGGTTATGAGCTTGTTCAGGGAGTGAAAAGGATCCTGGAAGAGAGACTAGCAAACCACTTACCGACTATTGTTATGAAAGCTACATGGTTGTGTCATGTAGTCATCTAGATCAAGCTTGACTTGAAACTATCTTAACCTTTATCCATTTTGTTCACATTAATATACATTTCTGAAAACAATTTTCAGAAGTCTATTGATGGTGTCCTTGTACATTTGTGGCACCCGCTCTTACAAAGATTATGAAGTGTATCTTCTTAAAGAAATGCTCAATAACTTGATGCAGCTTGCTGATATATGGCATAGCCCTCCCCAGAAATGAATCGAAGTCATTTGAGAACAAACACTTAATTCGATGGTCAACACATTACAAAAGTTTTAATTTTTGAGAGATTCTATATCAGAGAACATACTATAGCCAAAGCAAGGGAAATAAAATCTTGGGTATGTATATCTACTAATATTGAAAAAGAAATTGCCAGCTATCTGATATGTGTTCTGTAGAAATAAAAAAAACCCCAGACTGAAATCATATGGTGTTCCTGAATTGCCATGGAAAATGTTGGGCATATCTTATTATCATCCAGATTTTGGGGGGCAATATGCTGACTCTGTAAACCGCTTACAGAGGGCTGTGAAGCACCATGAAGCAGTGTAGTATAAGTGCTATTGCTATTAAAAATTATAGAACCATGAGTTTTAGTACTGTAGCATATAGATTGCTGTTGAAATACTAAGCCTTGGGGGAAACTATCCATCACCATTTTATATAACAGATAATAGATATTTCTTCTATTCCCATTTTGGGAAGAGAAGCACATGAGGCTTTTGATTTGATTTGTTAACATTGTAAATATAGTTGAATCTCAGATGCAAGAACAATTATTTGGATGAGTGGTCTAGTTATAAGGAGACAAACAGGAAGCTGAGAATATCTTTGAACTCACATGATTCAAACAAAGCAGTATAAAGACAGCAATATATCACGGCTTCATTGGAAGATGCTATCTGGCGGTCACAAACATTTTTACTACCCTGGATGAAAATGAGAAGCAAAATTCGTGGAAACTTAGAATTCAAATAAACTTGACTGCAAGGTGGACAGCATATAAACTTAATAAATAAATAAAATAATCATCATTAATACTAATAATTAATAACAATTAATACCTACAGTGCAGCAAGAGGTAAGATATTTTTCTGGTTCGTCATTTGCATGGAGACAGAAGCTCATGAAAGGAACACCATGGGAATCTGACCTGGGGCGATGGTGTATGTGCCAGCAAAGAGGGCTCTGTGTGCCACCACTGGCAGGCATGCCATAGGTTTGCCATCACAGTAATAGGGCAAAATAGTGCATCACTGGGCAAATTATTTTTTCAATCAAAGTCCTTTAGAGGGGCTTACTTATAGAACACTGGGACCCATTACTGTGTGAATTAAATTTTGGAATGTTCTTGTCATTTTAGTTCCACTGCTGTGGTTGTATGATCCTCAGGGAGAACGTTCCCTGACAACTTCTCACAATTTGATGAGAAAGCCTGAGAAGCTTCCCCATTAACCAGGTTCTTAAGTAGAAACATTTGTAAGAAGAAGCAATTTTTCCCATAGGAATCAATGTAAAAACAAATACAGTGTTCCCTCGATTTTCGCGGGTTCGAACTTCGCGAAAAATCTATAACACGGTTTTTCAAAAATATTAATTAAAAAATACTTTGTGGTTTTTTCCCCCTATACCATGTTTTTCCCCACCTGATGACGTCATATGTCATCACCAAACTTTCGTCCACTTTTAATAAATATTTTTTAAATAAACTTTAATAAAGAAACATGGTGAGTAATCTAAATCGTTGCTAAGGGAATGGGAAATTGCAATTTAGGGGTTTAAAGTGTTAAGGGAAGGCTTGTGATACTTTTCATAGCCAAAAATAGTGTATTTACTTCCGCATCTCTTCGCGGAAATTCAACTTTTGCGGGCAGTCTCGGAATGCATCCTCCGCGAAAATCAAGGGAACACTGTAATGTATTTGATTGTGGAAATCACAAGGAGGGTAGAGGCCCTGTTTCCTCCCAGGAGATTTCTAGAAAGGCCCCATGGAGGCTTCTCCCTGCCTTTTCTGGTTACAGTTTCGGAGGCTTGGGTTGGGTTGGTTCTTGAGAAGAGGCAAAAAAAGCTTGAACGCCCGGTTCTTATCTAGAAAAGTTCGTAAGTAGAGGCGTTCTTAGGTAGAGATACCACTGTATATCAGAAAGAAAGACACAACAGGTCACAGGTGGTCTAGTAATTCCTAAAGTCTGATTCTGACTTGTTCCATAAGGTACAAGATTTATATCACTTAGACATGTCTTCATGCCAGGTAATTAAAACAATAACAACAACAACAACATTTGCTTTAGCAATTGTGTTGACTTTCAATTTTCCTGGAAAAGCTAAGGTTATGTTTGTGGGGTGGCTAGAGAGGAGATAACATGGAAAGGCAATTCACAGATCTCAAAAATAGCAACTCAGCCCAAGGGTATCTGCAGGGTATGGTCAAAAAAGTCAAGCCACCGCAGAACAATTGAAGCTTTGTCCTTTTTTTATGCAGGCGGAGAGGGATCGGAGAAGAAAGAGGTCAAAGTATTAAAAGACACTTTGTTGTTGTTGCTGTTGTTATTATTTTATAAACAAGAGTAGGAACTTCCTATTGCATTTTTCAGTATCCTTTATTTTTCTGAACCAACATTAAAGGTACATTACTGAAATCTGTGCAATTCTTCCTTCCTTGGCCTTGAAAACTATGCAGAGATTGACATTAGGCCAACATATTGAAGGAGTAGAGTTCTTGTCTGCAATTCATTTGCAGCTATATGATCCTGGAAAATGACATGGTTGTTTCACGTGTGTTCACATTTCCACATGTCTTGAACAACCTCCATCTGACTAAAGTTAAAATCTTCTACAGCCTTACTCAATATCATCTGCTTCCTCACTTATATTGTGAACAGGGATAAGCATTTATGTACAATTGTTTATAGATTCAAACTAAGAAAACAGGAATATGAAGGTATTGTATAATAAGCATTCAGGTTGGCACAAAGTATGTGCAAATTTTGTACGATTTTGAGGTTGATTCAGGTTTTGTTCACTTAAGGATTCATTAAAATGTACAATCTGTGTCGGGGTGTCTAAACAATTGCAGGCAACTTATATGTGGCTTGTGATTTTTATCTTCTTTGCCCTATTTATTGCAAATCTTCTCAAGTACAGAATAGTTCTAAAGATGACCTAGTTTCTCACAATGGGAGCACTTGGTTTTCTCTGATTTGTTACTATATATCCTTGATCGTTATTTTTCAGACTCTGCCATCTTTATGAGAATCCTTTCACCTTCTCTTTCATGCATGGGTAGCTTAAGTAGTTCCTTGAAAGGTGTTATTGTAATTACCCAGTTCTCATTGCTTCTGCTGTATGGCATATACCAGTTATTTTTTCTAGAGTGAAATAAAGCTCTCCCTGAACTCTTTCCTTTATTCTCTCATCTTTCATTCTAAATATAATTTCACCCCTTTCCCTTTCATCAGTTCTAGAACCAAATTCACAATAGTTAGATTCATTTTGTACTTCCCTAACCAATTGTTCAACAGTATTTTTCTAGACCTGGTCATTATTTCTTTTGAAATTATCTGCAAACACATATTTCTTACAAGACATGCAGTGTGTGCTATGAACTTCAAAAGAATCTAATCAAAATATTTTTTTGGTTGGAAGTGTGTGTGTGTGGGGGGGGGGTATTTATTTCTTTATTGAGACTACATTTGGAATACTGTGTTCAGTTCTGGAGGCCTCACCTACAAAAAGATATTGACAAAATTGAACGGGTCCAAAGACGAGCTACAAGAATGGTGGAAGGTCTTAAGCATAAAACGTATCAGGAAAGACTTCATGAACTCAATCTGTATAGTCTGGAGGACAGAAGGAAAAGGGGGGACATGATCAAAACATTTAAATATATTAAAGGGTCCAGGAGGGAAGTGTTTTTAATAGGAAAGTGAACACAAGAACAAGGGGACACAATCTGAAGTTAGTTGGGGGAAAGATCAAAAGCAACATGAGAAAATATTATTTTACTGAAAGAGTAGTAGATCCTTGGAACAAACTTCCAGCAGACGTGGTAGATATATCCACAGTAACTGAATTTAAACATGCCTGGGATAAACATATATCCATCCTAAGATAAAATACAGAAAATAGTATAAGGGCAGACTAGATGGACCATGAGGTCTTTTTCTGCTGTCAGACTTCTATGTTTCTATGTAACATCCAATCTTAAGATTAGATATGCCCACACATCAGTGAAGGGCTACCAAAATGTTTACTACCACACTGTGGGCGTGACTTATATAGGACACCCTGAATTTTCTTTCAACATCTTTCAGTGCAAATCCGGTGCTCTGGGGTGGAGCTCCATTTTCACTACCCCACTGCGTTCCCCCCCATCCGGGCAGTAGCCCACCCCTGCCACACATACAGTACTGTGTGTAGAACAAAAATTATGTTTCCAACATTTTCAGTTCTGGTAGGATTTTTCTTTTCATGCAAGTCAATAAGAAGGCCTGAAAAAGTACAAACTCATAAATGTTGCTGCTACATTAAATCTTCCCCAGGGTGAGAACAATCCAAACCAGCTTCTGATAATAAATGATCTATATCCCTTACTGAAAGAAGTAAGTGTTGAAGCATCCAAGTCTTGTAAAATGAAATATTTAGTAGGATCTGGTGGAGATAGCAAAAACTGAACAGTGAACATGGCTGAAAAGACAATACACCATCCATAGAAAGAAGAAAGCATGAGAAAGAAACTCAAAATAACTGTCCCAACGGTGCTGTTTCAAAAGGCAACTACACTTTCTTTGTTTTTTCTGATGTTTTGCTTCTCATCCAAGAAACATCTTCAATTAATTTTAGTCTTTAAGGAAAAATAAAGAAAGTTTCATTGCTTTTTGAAAAAGCCTCCTTGGCACAATTGTAACCTGGATGACTGAATCTCCATAGACATTCCAAATAACTGGCTTGATTTTATTTAGGATAACATGGAACAGAGGGATACTTGATAGGTTTTCATGACTGATGTTAGGCCTTTAACAGGGTGGGTTCTGGCTTACTTCATTGTCTGTTTGCTTCCTGATGCACAAAACCCAGCTTATGCGTGTGCACAGAAGCAAAAAGCAAAAATGATGGTCCCTATGGCGCCACTGAGAGAGCTGGTTTGATGGTGTGGCATGCCTGGGTGATTGCTGGTTTTAGCGACCCAAGCTGTCAAGTTACTACCGGTTCTATAAAACCAGTCTGAAGCGGGAGGAAGCCACCTCTCACCTTCGAGATAGGAATATTGAGAAACAGGTATGTCAAGAAACAGACATGTTGTTTGTAATTATAGGGTAGAAAAATAGAATCATAACTTTCCTTCTGACTCATGTTATATCAAACAAGGTGGGAACTAGAGTTCCTCCACTTTCTCAGGACTATATAATTTTTTCTGAAAGTCTCCCCTTAAGAGTTTGCTCATTCCTCTTTCATGCCAAAGGCCAAGTATGAATTCCTTCACATGCCACTCTTCAGTCTTTCCTCTCTCCCCGTTACGTTTTTGTTACCTGAAGTTTTTCCCCCACACCTGTCACCTCCCCACTTTTCTATTTCTGACACTCCCTTACTGTCAGATTTCAGGATAGGTACATCTTTCGGCTGTGGCGAGGGGGCCGTTTGCCCAGGTTCGCCTGGTGCACCAGTTGCGGCCCTATTTGGACCGGGAGTCAGTGCTCACAGTCACTCATGCCTTCATCACCTCGAGGCTCGACTACTGTAATGCTCTCTACATAGGGCTACCTTTGAAAAGTGTTCGGAAACTTCAGATCGTGCAGAATGCAGCTGCGAGAGCAATCATGGGCCTTCCCAAAAATGCCCATATAACACCAAAACTCCGCAGTCTGCATTGGTTGCTGATCAGTTTCTGATCACAATTCAAAGTGTTGGTTATGACCTATAAAGCCCTCCATGGCACCGGACCAGATTATCTCAGGGACCGCCTTCTGCTGCACAAATCCCAGCAACCAGTTAGGTCCCATAGAGTGGGCCTTCTCCGGGTCCTGTCTACTAAACAATTCATTTGGCGGGGCCCAGGGGAAGAGCCTTCTCTGTGGCGGCCCCGGCCCTCTGGAACCAACTCCCCCCGGAGATTAGAATTGCCCCCACCCTCCTCGCCTTTTGTAAGCTCCTTAAAACCCACCTCTGCCATCAGGCATGGGGGAACTGAGATACTCTTTCCCCCTAGGCCTTTACAATTTATGCATGGTATGTTTGTTTGTAGTTTTTTAGTTGTTGTAGTATTGGATTTACATGCTGTTTTTATTATTGTTGTTAGCCGCCCCGAGTCTACGGAGAGGGGCAGCATACAAATCCAATAAATAAATAAATAAATAAAATAAATAAACTACACATTCCTGTTCTTCCAGAAACACAAGGACTTATTCAGAAATTATGTAACAGCAGCTGCTTCAAGGTCTCAATACTGCTAGATAAGCTGCTTTAGTGCAGACATTAAGGAAATGATCTATATGCAGAAAACCTGCCTGATGCAGAACGCAGAGATCAAGCCCTTTATATAGATTTGTTTGCCCCAAGGTATTACATCTTTGGGCTTTGGACATCTTGCTTTTTTCAGTCCAATGGATTCATCATTTTCTTTTTCCACCAGCCTTGAGACTGTAATGGACTCATTCTTTTTATAACACAATGCCTCTAATCTAGTTTGAGATGCTTGGCTTTCTGCTCTGCCAGGTTCAGCCCTTAAATGGCTTACCTTAGGGACTCCCTTCAGAGAAATGCTTGAGAATGAATTATTATTATTTTGGGTGGTCCTGCAGTTAGCCAGATGCTTAGGCTCCATTTGTCATTCCTCTCCATCAATTGAGTCCTTCTCAAGGACTTGGGATGAGCAGATGTTATTGATTAATAATATTAAATGGATCATCATTGGGTGTTTTTATTTATTTTTTATTTATTTATTTTGTCCAATACACAATGAGGGTTTTAGTGGGTATATATCTATATACACATAGTAAAATACATGATGAAGGTTATAGAGGAGATACTCATAGTAAAATATAAATAAAAACTAATAGAAAAGAAGATATAGTAATAGAACATATCAATGAAAGAATAGAAGAAGAGATATAGGAATAGAAGAAAGGTATAGGAGACATAGGAGAGCAATAGGACAGGGGACGGAAGGCACTCTAGTGCACTTGTACTCGCCCCTTACTGACCTCTTAGGAATCTGGATAGGTCAACCCTAGATAATCTAAGGGTAAAGTGTTGGGGGTTTGGGGATGACACTATGGAGGCCGGTAATGAGTTCTATGCTTCGACAACTCGGTTACTTCTCTAAAAAGTAAGGTGTTCAAAGTCATGCTAACTTCTGCAATTGATTGATGGTGATTTTGACATTGCCAATGGTGTTCAAGTGGTACTCCAGATGTTTTGAAATTGCATCTGAGATGCCTGTTACTATTGGTTCTATCTTTGTTTTCCTTTCTTATAATCCTTCTACTTCTATTTGCAGATTTTTATACTTTGTTTATTTCTCCAGTTCTTTCTTTTCTAGTCTGCTGTCCCCAGGCACTACCATATCCACTATCCAGGCTTCTTTGTCTTTCTCACAAACAATCAGTAAGTCTGGATTGTTGGTTGGCAGATGTTTGAATTTTAAAGTCCCAGAGCATTTCATTTTCTTCATTTTCTATTATTTTGTCTATTTTTTGATTCCATAAGCTCTTTATTGCAGGTCATGAATATTTTTCGGCCGGACATATTTCTCAGCAGCTATTCCAATCACTATTTCTTCATAAATTTATGAGGAAAAAGTTTTGTTTATTTTTTTCTGGGAGGATGGTAAACATAAATCAATATGCTCTTAACAAAATGAAGTCATGAGCCACAGAGACCCAAGCATGATCCCTGGACTCAGGCAACAAAGATTTAGGTGACAATGGACTATAGTAAGCTGTTTTAGCATGCAGTAGAAAGTCTTCCTAGGTGTAACAATTTATTGCTTTATACAGATTTTAAATGGCTTCTTGACCCTGATAATTTAAAGACAAGAGGAAGTCTGAGGCCTGCTTTTACAGTGGGAAATTGTGTTCTGCATACACCTTGTTGTCAGATGAGGCACTGTGATGGTAAGACCACACTTGGAATACTGTGTATAGTTCTGGTCACCGCACCTCAAGAAGGATATAATGGAACTGGAAAAGGTGCAAAAAGGGCAACAAGAATGATCAAGGAAATGGAGCACCTCCCTTATAATACCAGGTTGCAACGCCTTGGTCTCTTCAGCCTTGAAAGACGGAGTTTAAGGGGTGACTTGATCGAAGTGTATAAAGTCATGCATGGGATAGAAAAGGTGGATAGAGAAAAATATTTTCTATATCACACGATACTAGGACAAGGAGGCATTCTCTAAAGCTCATGGGTAAGAAAGTGAGGACAAATCAAGGGAAATATTTCTTCACCCAGAGGGTCGTTGGTTTATGGAATTCACTTCCAGAAGAGGTGACAGCTGTCAGCCTTGATAGCTTCAAGGCAGGATTAGACAGATTCAAGGATACCAAGTGTATTGGTGGTTACTGAAACGGATGTCCATGTGCCGCCTCTATGTTGGTTGAGGCAGGCAGGATTCCCTTGAGTACCATTTGTTGGGGGTTTAGAGAAAGGGAGGGTCTTGCCTTCTCTTTCTACTCAAGATCCCCATGTACAATTGGTGGGCCACTGTGTGATACAGAATGCTGAACTCGATGGGCTTTGGCCTGATTCAGCATGGCTCTTCTTATGTTCTTATGTGTGAAGTGGGCTTGTTAAGGAAATCTATCAATAAAGAGAGCAAAGTCTGTAGGACTATTGGCCATGAGTAGGAAACCTCTGTGATCCACAGACAAGTTTATCAGAGCCTATTAGTGAAACTCAACATCTTCTGGGCAGGATTCAGAAGATGGCCAAATGATTTGGCACATGCACATGCGGATGTCTACCAATGCACATATGCACACAAATTCATGTCCTAGAAAAATGTGACTGTATGAACTGGCATTTTAGTTTGCTTGCTGGAAATCTCTATGATAGTTAGCAGAAAGGAGAAGGTCAGAAATCTCTGGTTCAATGCTACCTATGGTGCATTTGCTTTTTGGTTTGGGGAATGTTTATAACTGTAATCTGGGCTGCAAGGGTAATAACCTCTGTTTCCCCTTTGCTGAGATCTGCACAGACCAGTTGTTTTATTTTACCTGTAGATTTTCTTCAAGGTCCACCAATGAAAAAGATTCTTATAGCGGGACCAGGAGTGGCACAGGGGGATCTCATTCTTGCCTTTGTGAGCAGGAACATATCTTAGAGACAATGTTAATTCTCTATCTGAGAAGGAAAAATGCTGAAAGGAATGAAAGTGAATGCCAGAGTTCCCACTGATGCCCTAATTAAATCATGATCCTTACGCCAGGTTTCAAAAGAAATCCAGTCATTTATTAGGATCTTCATTCATGTCGGCATGGATCAAATGAAGCCAACTCTGACCTCACTTAATTTACATCTGTATTCTTACTCTATGTCCTACCCCCCCCAAGGCGTGCCATCAGTCACATTCTCTAAACAAGCAATTTCGCAGGTTGTAGAGATCACTCCCTTCTGGCTGGGTTTTCATTAAGACAGCTTTGGCTTATCAGTTGGAATGTGCTCTGTTTTGACTGAGATACCAGCTCCTTGATGCAGCTGCAAAGTTCATTTTCCCATCCCTCTTGCCTAAGGCAACTCAAGAGCAGGCCAGAGTTGACAGAGAATATAAGGATAATATCGCAGGATCCAATCTGGCTCAGTCACTGGGACCAAAGGTTTTGTCTTCTGAGCTTTTGGACTCACGCTGGATTTCCATCCTCTGGTAACTTCTCTGTGTGCTTTGAGCAGTTCTCTGTGTGGTATTTATATTTAGATACTGGAAAAAGCTATTCTCACAATATTTAATTCATCTCAATAAGACACTGTTGTCCTATCACTCCTTTAACAGCTTTACATTGACTTTTTTATTGTTATGATCCATAATAAAATAATTGCCAAAGAGTTAGTCACCCTAATTAATTAGCAAGAAACTTCTAACTTCATAATCTAGGTTACAATATGATCTCAAAACTGTCAGGGCTTCTGTAAATTGGAGAGTACTGCAGATAATAGATCCATCCTTGCATGTATTGTCCAATTAGAAAAGCCTTCAGTTATTTCAAGAGTGTTTTCTGATGAATTAATTTTGGTGGCAACTCGCTCACAGCAATTGATTTTGAAGAGATAAACAACTGTTATTCTACTGAATCTGCATAGCCATTTCTAGAAGCTCTTTGTCATGTGACAACTTTTGCCGTGTTCAGCCTCTAATCTGTTTATTTTCCAGGATCAATCATGTTTGCAGAAAATGATTCCCCATAACCCCATAACCCATTTGATCATGCCGTGTCCTATAGTGGGATGGGGAGAATAACAGGTTATTATTATTAATAACATTATTATTATAATAACAAAGTTATATAGGGATCTTGGAGTACTCACATCTAATGATCTAAGTGCCAAAGCCCACTGTTACAACATCATCTTAATCTTGCGTTGCGTCTTCTCTGGTAATATTACACTACTAACCAGAGCATACAAAATATTTGCTAGACCAATTCTCGAATACAGCTCATCTGTCTGGAACCTGTACTGCATATCGGACATTAATACAATTGAACATGTCCAGAGATATTTCATGAGAAAAGTCCTTCACTCCTCTGCTCGCAACAGAATACCTTATACCACCAGACTTGAAATTCTGGGCTTAGACCATTGAGAACTATGCTGCCTTTGGTATGCCATAAGCATAATTCATAAAATTTTCCTCTACAATGTCCTACCTGTCCATGACTACTTCAGCTTTAACCACAATGATACATGAGCACACAATAGATACAAAATTAGTGAACCATTCCAAACTCGATTGCATAAAATAGGACTTCAGCAACAGAGTGGTCAATGCCTGGAATACACTACCCGATTCTGGGGTTTCATCCCCAACACCCCAAAATTTTTACCTTAAACTGTCTATTGTTGACCTCACCCCATTCCTAAGAGGGGTGAGGTCAACAATAGTCAACAACATTCATAAGGGGCGTGCATAAGTGTACCTGCATGCCTACCATCCCTGTTAAAATGTTCTCCTTTATTTTTATTCATTTCATGTATTCAAATTATGTATATACTTATATGTATTATCCAATACAAGGTTGACTAAATATATATGTATAGAAGAAACCAATTGAATAAATATTACAGGAGATAAGAGAGGCCACCTGTATTTGGGTGGGGCTCTAGCAATTAGAGCTGATGATATAAATAGCAGTGTGCTATAACTTTGAATTCTGAAGAAGAGTGCTAAATTCTAAAGGCAGTTTTTAGATACATGCAATCATTTTTTTCTTATCTGGTCTTGTAGCTGAAAACTTGCACAGAGCCTCTGTTTAAAAGTCTGGGGATATGGGCATTTCTCAATTGTTCATTCATGAAGATAGGATGCTGCAGCAAATCTCCTCAGGTGCATCATCTTTGCTTATTTTTATATACAGTACTATTAAAAGAATCCTTATCAACCTGGAGTTATGTTTTCGGATTTCCCATTTTGCAGGTTACTGTCCTTTTAACACACATGATGCTTCTGAATAGACTGGCGAACTAACAAACACCACCATTTTGCTAAGTGTAGTAAATTACTGACTATTGAAAAGAGCTGCCAAATTTAAGGTAGAAGCAGTAAATTATTCAAGTCTTTCCAATAGTGGCTAAAATGAGAATATCTAGAAAACCTAAAGATCGATCAGGTTGCAAGGAAAAAAATTCCGTGAAGGAAATTAGATGGGACGAAGTCTCACAACCTTACCCGAATGACTTTGTCACATGAAAGAGCGCAATGGAAATAGTTGTGAAACCTCCTAAATGCTGGAGCTCAGGCTTATTTTATCCTCTTTTATGCACTCAATTACTTTATAATCTTGTTTCCATTCCACCAGAGTAAATGGCATAAATTTAACACTGCCAGGGCACTTAAACACTAGGTGATTACAATGATCCTTTGTTCAATATCAAACGAATGTCAAAAAAGTTAACAGTCTATTAGGTATCACACTGGTAGGTTGTAAGGGTCTGATCATTATTTAAAATCTGTCTATACTTCATGCTGAAGGGCAGATATTTAAGGATGGTTAAGATGAGCAATAAGATTCCTCCAACCTATCATTAGTACCAAAAAGGCACTAAGAGTTATTAATCTAATCCTGTATAGCTTCTTCTCTGGCAATATTAATCTACTAACCAGAGTGTACAAAACATTTGCTAGACCAATTCTTGAATATAGCTCACCTGTCTGGAATCCACACTGCATATCAGATATCAATGTATTTATTTATTATTAGGTTTGTATGCCGCCCTTCTCTGAAAACTCGGGGCGGCATACAAATCTAATAATAAATAAATAAAAATTGAGAGAATCCACAAATATTTCACAAGAAGAGCTCTCCACTCCTCTTCTTGCAACAGAATATCTTATTCTACCAGCCTAGAACAGTGATGGCGAACTTCTTTTGGTTCACGTGCCAAAAAGGTGTGTGTGTGCTAGCATGCGTGATATGCCCATACACCTTCCCTGCCCCCCGCATGCGTACCCCCTCCGCGCTGCCCTCCGTGCATGTGCACAGGCCTTTCTAAAGCCTGGTAGTGAAAAAAAATAACTCAACGGACAAACCACATGTTTGGGAATACGCACTTCCGGTTTGCCATTGTGCTGTGTTTTGCACTTTAGAGTGAAAAAAAGAGCAAAAGGGGAGAATAGGAACAGGCAGAAGCTGCTGGGTAAAGACCAACCAGAATCGAGGGAATACTCTCCCACAACAGCCGAAGAGCAGGAGTTGAGGGAAAGAAAGCTTCTGCTTTTGGCTACATGGAAGGAAAGCAGCAGAAGTCTTTCTTTCTTTCTTTCCCCAAATTCCGGCTCTTAGAAACATAGAAACATAGAAGTCTGACGGCAGAAAAAGACCTCATGGTCCATCTAGTCTGCCCTTATACTATTTTCTGTATTTTATCTTAGGATGGATGTATGTTTATCCCAGGCATGTTTAAATTCAGTTACTGTGGATTTACCAACCACGTCTGCTGGAAGTTTATTCCAAGGATCTACTACTCTTTCAGTAAAATAATATTTTCTCATGTTGCTTTTGATCTTTCCCCCAACTAACTTCAGATTGTGTCCCCTTGTTCTTGTGTTCATTTTCCTATTAAAAACACTTCCCTCCTGGACCTTATTTAACCCTTTGACATATTTAAATGTTTCGATCATGTCCCCCCTTTTCCTTCTGTCCTCCAGACTATACAGATTGAGTTCATGAAGTCTTTCCTGATACGTTTTATGCTTAAGACCTTCCACCATTCTTGTAGCCTGTCTTTGGACCCGTTCAATTTTGTCAATATCTTTTTGTAGGTGAGGTCTCCAGAACTGAACACAGTATTCCAAATGTGGTCTCACCAGCATTCTATATAGCGGGATCATAATCTCCCTCTTCCTGCTTGTTATACCTCTGGCTTTGCAGCCAAGCATCCTACTTGCTTTCCCTACCGCCTGACTGCACTGTTCACCCATTTTGAGACTGTCAGAAATCACTACCCCTAAATCCTTTTCTTCTGAAGTTTTTGCTAACACAGAACTGCCAATACAATACTCAGATTGAGGATTCCTTTTCCCCAAGTGCATTATTGTACATTTGGAAACATTCAACTTCCAAACCCAGTCAGGGCAGCAGCCTCTCTGAATGAGTGTCTAGGACGGAGTCTCACAGTGGGGAGAGCTGCAAGATGTATATCCTACCTGCAGCTTGTAGCTCTGTCATGTTCCTCAGTGTTGTGTCCAGGAAAGGAAGCTCCTTGTACTAGCAAAAGAAAGTTTCTCACGAGTTCATTCAAACTCCTCAAAGTCACAAGAAGTTTTCTTTTGCTTGTACAATGGACTTCCTTCCCTGGACACAACACTGAGGAACTCAACGGAGCTGTAAGTCTCAGGTTGGACACGTGTCTCGTGGTGGGGTGCAATTTGGAGGTGGCAGGTGAGGTGAGGGAGGGTCAGCTTGCCCGGTCCACAAGCCTGGGGGGAGGGGGAGTGCTGCTTATGCCCTTCAAACGCAGCAGGCTTAAAACACGACAGACAAGAGTAGATTTTAGGAAAAGCCCATCTACTCTACCACCTCTTACTATATTTCAGAGCACAGTATCAGTGGGAGAATCCTTCAAGTTTTTAGCTTCTATGGTTTCCCAGTTTGAATTTGAAATCCCAGTTTGAATAACATTAAATCATCACTAAAAAATCACAACAAAAGAACATTCTCCCTGCACCAACCTAGAAAGTTCAGACAGCCCCAGGAGCTGTTGATAGCAAGGAATTATTGAATCTGTCGTCTGTAGTTCGATAGCTGTCGGGTTTGGTATAGCAACTTGTTAAGTCTGTATATAACCAATGTAAAACCCTGTAAAAGAAAAGACCTTGTAAATACTGTTTAAACTATGAATAAACCTTGGCCGCATCTGATTGGCTAAGACGCACGGCCGTTTCTTTTAGGCGCGAGCCTTAAAGGTATAAAAAGGGCTGTTCTGACACTGACAGCTCAGATGCGTTCCTTGCTGAAGTCACTTTCGAGAGAGCTGAATAAACGGAACCATCTTGTACTCCTGTCTGAGTCTCATTCATTTCACTGGCGACGAGAGAACGAAGAATCCACGAGTCAAGCATGAATCACCTCCAGATCGGCCGGGCTCCCGACTACTTCGACCCCGAGAAGTCGTCTTGGGACGCCTACATGGCGAAATTTGAAATCTTCCTAGAAGCGGCAGGAATGGGAGAAGCTGAAGACGACAGGAAGCGGGCGATCTTCTTGAACTATTGCGGGACTGAGATTTTTGACCTCGTCCAAACGCTTACCGATCCGCTTCCAGCAAAATCCGTTCCGTGGGACGACCTCCAAGCCAGACTGGCAAACCACTTCAAACCAACGAAGCCTGCCGTAGTCTACAGACATCAATTTTCCAGGATGACCCAGCGTGAGTCTGAGACAATCAATCAGTTCGCCACGAGACTTCGCACGGTGCTGTCAAAGTGCAAATTTGACAGCCCAGAAGCTCGCCTCACAGACGCTCTGATCTTTGGGATGAAGAATGCGATGGTCCGAAACAAAATCCTGACAGAGGACGACCCAACGCTGCAGTCAGTCATCAAGCTGGCTCAAACAGCCGAAGTAGCTGACGCGGCCGCCAAAGAACTCAAGGAACACGAAAAGAAGGAGACCGTCTCCAAAATCTCCGTAGCTGTTTCCCGCGCCGAAACCACAGATGACCTCAGCCCAGCTGCCACGGACGACGACACCTGTCTCCTGCTGCCTTCCGAGCAAGCCAGACAACCCAGATACCAACGCCCCTCCAACCCATGCCCCGGTTGCCGAGGAAATCACCCACGACAGCGTTGCCCCTTCAGGGACGCCATTTGCCGCCGCTGCAATCGACGCGGGCACATCGCCGAGGCTTGCAGAGCGCCCCTTCCAGAGGAGTCCTTCTCTACACCCCGCCAACAACGTTTCCACAACCAGGCACAACAACCGCGAGACAACAAATTCTCCAGAGGTTTCAATCGCAGAAACGACTCTACCGCTAACCGTGACTACGCACGAGGTAAAGCACAAACTTACGTAAATTGCGCAACTGCTAAAGGAGGGAACAAGATTATCATCTCACTACTTTTAAATAACAAACCTTGTAACCTAGAATTAGATACAGGCTCTAAGCATTCTATTATGCCTTGGGACAAATTCAAAATGTATATGCCAAATTTTCTTAAAACTGATTTTGTTAACTCAACTTTAATAATAAGGGATTTTCAAGGTAATGTCATACCTGTTTTGGGGAAAGTAGATGTGCCTGTGAAATTTAAAAACTGTGAACATTCTCTTCCTTTGATTGTGGTTGAGGGAGCCAAACACTCCCTCCTGGGGTTAACATGGATGTCTCCTTTGGGAATTGAAATACTGGGTCTTTGTCATGTAAATGCTGAACCTGATATTCCTAACTTTATCCAAGAATTTCCTGAGGTTTTCAGCCCTACTTTGGGCACCTATAATGGGGCCCCTATCTCCTTCTCTCTAGATCCCAAGGTGCCCCCAGTCAGACTTAAGCCTCGTAGGGTACCCCTACCACTATTGCCTAAACTAGACATCCAATTGGACAAATTGATTGCCCAGGGCATCTTAGTCCCTGTAGAACAAGCGCCATGGGAAACCCCCATTGTCACTCCAGTTAAACCTGATGGCTCCTTAAGGGTCTGTGCAGACTACAAAGCCACTATCAATAAGGCCCTTCAACACCATCCATACCCGATCCCAGTGGTCCAACAATTGCTTCATTCTTTGGGGGAAGGGAGAGTATTTTCGAAAATCGACCTGGCACAGGCATACCAACAGCTTCCGGTCGATGAGGCCACATCCCTGGCCCAGACCATAGTGACCCATAGGGGTGCTTTTAGGTGCACCCGCCTGCAATTCGGGGTCAGTACCGCCCCAGGTATTTTCCAAAGTTTCATGGAACGATTATTGGCAGGTATAAAAGGAACCTCCCCATATTTTGACGATATATTCATATCAGGAAAAAACCAAGCAGAATTAAACATGCGCATCAGAGAAGTATTGGCTAGACTGCAAGCTAAGGGGTTAAAAGTAAAACCAGACAAGTGTGTGTGGGGAGCAAGTAGCATAGAATTTCTGGGCTATAGAATAGACAGTGAGGGAATACACCCCACAGCAGACAAACTAGAGGCCATAACCAAAGCACCCGAGCCAAATAATAAGACAGAACTCCAAGCATTTCTGGGCCTCCTTAATTTTTATTCTGTCTTCCTTAAACAGAAGGCAACGGCAGCAGAACCACTACACCGTCTGCTGCAGAAGGGAGTTCCCTGGACCTGGGGCACAATGGAGCGCGAAGCTTTTCATAAAATAAAACAGTTATTGACCTCTAAAAGCGTAGTGGTTCAATATAGCTCAACTTTGCCAATAAGGCTCACGTGCGATGCTTCGGCGTATGGGGTTGGCGGGGTATTGGCTCACGTAATGCCAAACAATACAGAGGCCCCCATCGCCTTCTTTTCTAAAACATTGTCCATGGCAGAGAGAAACTACAGCCAATTAGACAAAGAGGCATTGGCCCTAGTCTCTAGCGTTAAGAAATTCCATTATTATCTCTGTGGGAGGAGTTTTGAACTAATAACAGATCACAAACCCCTGCTTGGTCTTCTAGCTGCCAATAAACCAACTCCTCCCTTCATGTCCCCTAGATTAATAAGATGGGCCCTTTTCCTGTCAGGATACCAATACCATCTAACACATAAGGGGGGAAAATCAATAAATCATGCTGACGGGTTAAGTAGATGCCCCATGCCCGAGTTAGTCTCAGATCCAACCCCCACAGAGGATGTCTTACTAATTGACCTTGAGGAAAACTGCCTGACCACTGCCAGAGAGGTGGCTGAGCACACTAAGAAGGATTCACTATTGTTAAAATTAATCAATTGTATTCAAAAAGGATGGTTGGGAGACTCTGAGGAAACTGGGCTGTCTGAATTTAAATCTAAAAGGTTGGAACTATCCTACTTGAAGGGATGCGTGTTATGGGGTGACAGGGTGGTCATTCCCAATACCTTAAAACAGAAGGTACTAAGTATGTTGCATGCAGGCCACCCAGGCATTGTCAGAATGAAAGGGTTGGCCAGGGGCTATTTGTGGTGGCCAGGTTTAGATAGGGACATTGAGCAATGGGTAGCAAACTGTGACCCTTGCCAGGAGTCACGGCCCAATCCCCCGAAAACAACACCTCTGGAATGGGAAAGACCCACTGGGCCATGGTCCCGCATTCATATTGACTTCGCAGGGCCTATTGGAACCCAAAACTTTTTAATTGTGGTAGACGCGTTCTCCAGATGGGTGGAAATCATTGCTATGCAAAACATTACTACTTGTGCCACCATTAAAGCATTATACCATTTGTTTGCCACACATGGGTGCCCAGACATCCTAGTTTCAGATAACGGGCCACAATTAACTGCCAGACAATTTGAGTGCTTTTTAAGCAACTTAGGGGTCAGACACGCACTCACATCCCCTTACTCGCCATGGGTTAATGGCCTTGCAGAACGTTATGTACGTGTGGCCAAAGAAGCCTTGCGCAGGGCAGGCCCAGGGGAAATACAACACAAATTAGATCAATTTTTATTAATGCAGCATATCACCCCAAATTCCATCACAAACAAAAGCCCAGCAGAAATTTTAATGGGTCGAAAAATAAGGTCCCCCCTAGACAGGTTGCACCCTCGTTATTGTACTCAAAATGTAAATAATGAAACATGTACAGCACCTGAAAGAAATATGTACCTAGGGCAACTTGTTTTTGCTAGAAATTTTGACGGGGGGTTGAGTTGGCTGAAAGGAAAAATAATGCAACAAACAGCCCCAAAATCTTATGTGGTACAGTTGGAAGATGGCCGCACATGGAGGCGGCACATCGATCATTTAAGGGGGCGCATAACACCAAATGAAGAGCCGGCCGCTAACGGAAATTCTTCCCCCCAAGCAGACATTAATTCGCAACTCGAACTTTTGGAATTACAAAAGGACTTACCACGGCCTGATGCTTCCTCCAGCGACGCCGAGCCTTCCTCCTCTTCTGGGCACGGTGCGCCATCAGCATACTTGTCTCCGCAGGCCAGAGCCCCAACTTGGGCCCAGCCGCGGACAGGAGACAACGACGAGCCAACCTCCACCATAGACATACCAGCCGGTAATGATCTGCGCAGGTCTGAGCGCACGTCACGCCGGCCCAATCGATTGGAGGACTACGTCACTTGGCTCACTGATTGACAGTTTGGCTGAACTAATGAGGGAGGGGTGTTAAGTCTGTATATAACCAATGTAAAACCCTGTAAAAGAAAAGACCTTGTAAATACTGTTTAAACTATGAATAAACCTTGGCCGCGTCTGATTGGCTAAGACGCACGGCCGTTTCTTTTAGGCGCGAGCCTTAAAGGTATAAAAAGGGCTGTTCTGACACTGACAGCTCAGATGCGTTCCTTGCTGAAGTCACTTTCGAGAGAGCTGAATAAACGGAACCATCTTGTACTCCTGTCTGAGTCTCATTCATTTCACAACTAAACAGGACAGGTACAGACTCCGAAGGGAAGATAGAAATGCAGGAAAAAAAACCCTAATTGCAACCAGCTTGCCTTCCATTGAAGAACTCTATATTGCACAGGTCATAAGGAGGGATTATTATTATCTGGCCAATGTTTCTGACCATAAATATGGTGTTTTAAAAAATCTAGCTATCACACCAGAATATCCTTTTTTCCATTTACTGATCATCTCTACTAAGGTCTGCAACTTTCCAAGATTCTTCTACTTACAAAGGTAAGCCACCATTCCTCCCCATGGAGATATTTCTTTTCCTGAAATGTAGACAGCCGGAAGCTTGCAGAATAATAATAATAATAATAATAATAATAATAATAATAATAATAATAATAATAATAAAAATACTGTAAACTTTATTTTTAAAAAACAAGCAACAGTACCATTCACAAGCCCCAAGTGAAAAAAAAATCCAAGAAATTGCATTCTAAGAGTATTTATTTTATTTATTTATTTATTGGATTTTTATGCCGCTCCTCTCCATGGACTCGGGGCGGCTAACAACAATAATAAAAATAGCATGTAAATCCAATACTACAACAACTAAAAAACCCTTATTTTAAAACCAATCATACCTACAAACAAACTTACCATGCATAAATTGTAAAGGCTTAGGGGGAAAGAGTATCTCAGTTCCCCCATGCCTGATGGCAGAGGTGGGTTTTAAGGAGCTTACGAAAGGTGAGGAGGGTGGGGGCAATTATAATCTCCGGGGGAGTTGGTTCCAGAGGGCCGGGGCTGCCACAGAGAAGGCTCTTCCCCTGGGCCCCACCAAATGACATTGTTTAGTTGACGGGACCCGGAGAAGGCCCACTCTGTGGGACCTAACTGGTCGCTGGGATTCGTGCAGCAGAAGGCGGTCCCTGAGATAATCTGGTCTAGTGCCATGGAGGGCTTTATAGGTCATAACCAACACTTTGAATTGTGACCGGAAACTGATCGGCAACCAATGCAGACTGCAGAGTGTTGGTGTTATATGGGCATTTTTGGGAAAGCCCATGATTGCTCTCGCAGCTGCATTCTGCACGATCTGAAGTTTCTGAACACTTTTCAAAGGTAGCCCCATGTAGAGAGCATTACAGTAGTCGAGCCTCGAGGTGATGAGGGCATGAGTGACTGTGAGCAGTGACTCCCCGTCCAAATAGGGCTGCAACTGGTGCACTAGGCGAACCTGGGCAAATGCCCCCATCGCCACAGCCAAAAGATGTTTCTCTAATGTGAGCTGTGGATCGAGGAGGACACCCAAGTTGTGGACCCTCTCTGAGGGGGGTCAGTAATTCCCCCCCCCAGGGTAATGGATGGACATATGAAATTGTCTTTGGGAGGCAAACAGGGCCACCATCAGGAATTTTGGGGCCCCATACAGCCTAAGTGTCTGCCCCCCCCCCGGCCATTTTAAAACTACTGCCCCCCAAATCCGGTGCCATGCCCACCATGGCCACACACCCTGGGCAAGCCCTCCCCCGGCCCTCTGAGGTTAAACACAGCCCTGATGTGGCCCTCAATGAAATTGAGTTTGACACCCCTGGCCTAGAGGCTAAATCCTATGAACAAGGGCTAAGAGAATGAGTATGTTTAACTCAATAAATAGAAAACTGAGGGGGAATATAATAGTAGTTTCCCAATCCTTAAAGGGCTGCCACAGAGCAGATGGCATCTATTTATTCTCCATGCCACCTGAAGGTAGTGCAAGAAGCAATGGGCGGAACCTCACCAAGAAGAAATGCAATCTGGAAATAAGGAAAAACTTGGGAGTGGGCGGCATAGAAATAAAAAATAAATAAATAAATAAATCCCTTCTTTTTTATTAAAAGAAATTAATAGAAACATAGAAACATAGAAGATTGATGGCAGAAAAAGACCTCATGGTCCATCTAGTCTGCCCTTATACTATTTCCTGTATTTTACCTTAGGATGGATATATGTTTATCCCAGGCATGTTTAAATTCAGATACTGTGGATTTACCAACCACGTCTGCTGGAAGTTTATTCCAAGGATCTACTACTCTTTCAGTGAAATAATGTTTTCTCAGGTTGCTTTTGATCTTTCCCCCAACTAACTTCAGATTGTGTCCCCTTGTCCTTGTGTTCACTTTCCTTTTAAAAACACTTCTCTCCTGGACCTTATTTAACCCTTTAACATATTTAAATGTTTCGATCATGTCCCCCCTTTTCCTTCTGTCCTCCAGACTACAGTATACAGATTGAGTTCATGAAGTCTTTCCTGATAAGTTTTATGCTTAAGACCATTCTTGTAGCCTGTCTTTGGACCCGTTCAATTTTGTCAATAATAATTTTAAAAAACCAAAATCCATTACTATTAAAACTAAAACAACCAGCAAAACTATTAATAAAAACAGGTGAGGGTTTTTTTCTCTGTTATTATTTAAGTGCTTTTACCATATGCTTTAAATCAAGAATCACTTCTCTCTCTGTTTCTCTCTCTTTTCTGTCATTCTCTGCCTCAATCATTTTCTAATTTCTCTTTTTTTCTCCCCTTTTTTCTATCATTTCTCTCTCTCTTCCTTCCACTCTTCTCTCTCTCTCTTTCTTCCTCACTTTCACTCTCTTCCTTCCTCTCTCATCTCTTTCTTTCTCTTTGTCTCTCTTGCTTTCTTTCTCTTTCTCTCACTCCCTTCCTCTCTCATCTCTTTCTTTCTTTCTCTATCTTGCTTTCTTCCTCTCTCTTACTCTCTTCCTTCCTCTCTCATCTCCTTCTTTCTTTCCTTCTCTCTCTCTTTCTCTATCTTGCTTTCTTCCTCTCTCTCACTCTCTTCCTTCCTCTCTCATTTCTCTCTCTCTCTTTCTATCTCTCTTTCTTTCTCTATCTTGCTTTCTTCCCCTCTCTCTCTTTCTTTCTCTCTCTCTCTCTCTTTCTCTATCTTGCTTTCTTCCTCTCTCACTCTCTTCCTTCCTCTCTCATCTCTCTCTCTCTCTCTTTCTTCCTTCCTCTCTCTCTCTTCCTTCCTCTCTCATCTCTTACTTTCTTTCTCTCTCTCTTTCTCTCTCATGCTTTCTTCCTCTCTCTCACTCTTCCTTCCTCTCTGATCTCTCTCTTTCTCTTTCTCTATCTCTCCCCCTCTTTCTCTCTCTCTCTCTTTTTCTCACTTTCCCTCTCTTGTTTTCTTTCTCTCTCTCTCTTGCTTTCTCTCTCACACTCTTTCTCTCTCTCGTTCTCTTTCTCTTGCTATCTCTTTCTCTCCCCCCCCTCTCTCTCTCTCTCTCTCACTTTCTCTCTATCTTGTTCTGTCGTCGCTCTCACTCTCTCTCGTTCTCCGGAGGCTGGCAAAAGTAATTTTCAATTACTTTCAATTGTAATTTTCAATTACAATCAACCTATCTCTCCTTCCTTCCTTTCCCCCCTCCCTCTTTTCCTTTCCTTCCTTCCCTTCCCCTTTCTCCTTCTTTCCCTTCTTCCTTCATTCCAACCAACCAACCTATCTCTTCTTCCTGTTTCCTTCTCCTCCCTCTTCCCCTTCCTTCCCCTCCGTCTTTCCCTTCCTTCCCTCCCTATTTTTCCTTCCTTCCCTTCTGTGTCCTCCTGGCCCTCTCTTCCCCTCCCCTCCCCTCCCTTTCCCCGATGAGGGCAGCCCGTAGAGTCACACCCATCCCGGGCCGAGTTACAAGAGCCGCAGCCGGGCGGGGAGCACCCCACTCGCTTCGTTCCTGCGGCAGGGCTCGGTCGGGAGCCCGCTGGTCAGGGCTCGGTCGCCGCCACCCCTCCGCTCCTTTTCCCCGACGAGGGCAGCCCATAGAGTCACACCCATCCCGGGCCGAGTTACAAGAGCTGCAGCCAGGCGGGGAGCGCCCCACTCGCTTCGTTCCCGCCGCAGGGCTCTGTCGGGAACCCGCTGGTCTGGGCTCGGTCGCCACCAGTGGGGTGACCTTCATGCCCCCCCAGTGCCCACGGGTCAGACCCCCGCCCAGCCCCTACTTTCCGCTCCCTCTTGCCTGCTCAGGTTGCTGCATCGAGGTGCCCCCGCCCCAGCCCTCTCCTCAGTTAGCCTGCCTTCTCCGCGGTCTTCCGCGGCGGCTTTTCGGGTGGAGAGGGCCTGGCTCCGTGGCGGGTCCGAGCCTCCCAGGCCTCCCCCGCCCGGGGCATTTCCTCTCGGCGTCAAGGAGGCGCAGCGGCGGGCGGAGAGAGGGAAGGGGGCAGCGGCATCCCTCCTGGCCTTGGCGGGCCGCCCGACCCTCCCCACCTCCTGCAAACGCGGCGGGCGGCGGGGGGAGAGCGAGGAGCTGGCTCCAGCGGGCGCGGGGCTTAACTGGCTGGCTGGCGGGGGGAGCGCCGCTGGTGGTGCGGAGGGAGACCCTCCTCTGGGAGGGAGGGGGCCAGGCAGCAGCTAGCCAGCCAGCCGGCGGGATGGCGCTTCCGAGTTCGCAGCCAAACTTTGCACAGGTGGCGGCCGGCCGAAAGGAACGCTAGAGCGGGTGCGCCTCCAGCCACAGCAGCTGGACTCAGCAGGAGAAGCGCGGCCCCCCCCCCCCATTATTCAATTTCCCCGGGCCCGGTACGCCTCTCCCAGTAATACCTGTCTATCGGCGGCCCTGGAGGCAAAACCCACAGCCACTCCATCTTATCAGGTTTGAGTCTGTTGACACCCATCCAGACCCCAACAGCCTCCAGGCACCGGCACATCACTTCCACTGCTTCGCTCACTGGACATTGGGTGGAGATGAAAAGCTGGGTATCATCCGCATCTTAAAGATATATGTTGTATGATTGAACTGGTATGATCATTTTTAAATATTGGATTTTTAGATTATAATTTTAAATTTAATTAGATTTGCCATTGTACTGTATTGTTATATTATATGCTGTTAGCCACCCCGAGTCCTCAGAGAAGGGCAGCATACAAATCTAATTAATAATAAATAAATAAATAAATAAATATCCTGATAGTGACATAGGAAACAAAAGCCTATTTGGTGAGGAACAAGCACTATCAAAAAAGTGGAGGTCAGAAGTCTGCACAATAATAGCCATGCTTTGACTGAGTAACACAAAATCAGAAATCACAATTCGATTTGGGCTTGCTAAAAATTCCCAATTTAAGCCAGTTATCATTTCAGACAAAATGACAAGTTAATTAAAAGAATTGAAAGAGACATTTCTCAACTCCTTGTTCCACAGGAGACAAAAGTGCGCTTGAGTGTAAGTCTGTGGCTTGTGTATATATCATTCATTATATTTTCTGTGCAAAAGAGCCCCCCGGTGACATTTCCTATTTGTATATCATATGGTAAGCTCTTGATTATAAATTCCACTGTCTGGTCCTGCCATTATTTCTTAAGAAGAAATAATTCCACTGTCAGTAAATGCACATGTCCCCAGTCATGAAAAGTGACTTATGAGAGTCAGTGACACCTGCATGATTAAAAGCAGTCACAGCAGGTAACGTAGCCAGAGGCAATGGCAGATGTGCTAGGAGTAATTATCTTTGCAGTATGACAAGGATTCAGGTGTTCATTTCCAGAATCTGCATCCCAGATAACCAATGATGGGCTTTGCAGATCAGGAATATTAGGACTAATGTACCAGGAGGATATTAATATATATTTGCTGATAAATAAATAAATAATTTACCTAAGGCTTATGGAGATTAAATCATATAATCAAATAATGATTGGTTACAAATATATCTTTGTATATTTCATGTCGTCTGTTCTTTTATAGCGCAGAACTCTTTCTTAAACGTTTTCTTTTTCATTCGGGATATCATAAATACGCTTCTGTTCTGCCAGGCTCTCTGATAGGAGCCTCCCAAAAATTCAATGGTACAAATTTCACACACACACACGTTTGAAAATTCAAAACAATGTTCTTTATCACAAAATTCAAAATAAACAAAGCACTCTTTTTGTATTGCAAAGAGCACTCTTCCCAAAACAACCGGATAGTCTGTACAATTTCCCTTAAGCAGTCATTAAGTAATTAGCTAGCAGCTGTGAAGAAACTTCACACCCCTTCTTCTTCCAACAAAGTGAGACACACACACACACACACACATGTTGCTCTGCTTTTTTTCCCAAGGCGTGAAGAAGCAACAAAGTCCAAACAACACAGGATTCCTGACGAACTGCAATCAGATATTCTTCCATAATGGTCAAACCCACATGGTGCTATTTATAGCAGCAGCCCTAATTACTGAAGCCCCACCCAAACATAGAAACATAGAAGACTGACGGCAGAAAAAGACCTCATGGTCCATCTAGTCTGCCCTTATACTATTTCCTGTGTTTTATCTTAGGATGGATATATGTTTATCCCAGGCATGTTTAAATTCAGTTACTGTGGATTTACCAACCACGTCTGCTGGAAGTTTGTTCCAAGGATCTACTACTCTTTCAGTGAAATAATATTTCATCACATTGCTTTTGATCTTTCCCCCAACTAACTTCAGATTGTGTCCCCTTGTTCTTGTGTTCACTTTCCTATTAAAAACACTTCCCTCCTGAACCTTATTTAACCCTTTAACATATTTAAATGTTTTGATCATGTCCCCCATTTTCCTTCTGTCCTCCAGACTATACAGATTGAGTTCATTAAGTCTTTCCTGATACGTTTTATGCTTAAGACCTTCCACCATTCTTGTAGCCCATCTTTGGACCCATTCAATTTTGACAATATCTTTTTGTAGGTGAGGTCTCCAGAACTGAACACAGTATTCCAAATGTGGTCTCACCAGCGCTCTATATAAGGGGATCACAATCTCCCTCTTCCTGCTTGTTATACCTCTAGCTATGCAGCCAAGCATCCTACAGGTGGCCTCGCTTATTTCCTGTAATATGTTCTTACTTGGTCTCTTCTACGCATAATTCTGCGCTTGCGTGGGTCCAAAACGTCATCATCTGCATCAATGGAAGATAAGGGAGATTGACTGCCTAGGCTGTGTGCCAAGCCCTCCTCTGCCGAGTCACTCCCACCTTCTTCTTCGTCCAAGGAAACTAAACTCTGAACTGATTCTGTCGGCAATAACACAGGCCTGTGACATGTTGAAGTTTCCCCTGCATCCACCTCCCCATTCCCTGGGGCAGGAGCTGGGCCAGAGCCAACCACAACAGCTTCCTGCCCTGATTTTTGTGCATGTACAATTTGGGAGAAAATGTATCAAATGTACACTCTCCACCCATATATGTCGGCTCGTTTTATACCTAAAATAATAGATCCATTGCTTAACCTAGAGCAGATTATTCTGTCCCTAACTTTTAAAATATTATAAAATTTAATTTTATTATGTATTTCATTTTTGAGCAATTTATCAATCACCAACAATAAAGGGCTGACTGTGAGTGGCATAACATATGTGTGTGAGAGAAATGTGAGCAGAGTTATACTGCACTGCTATTAATTTTATCTATTTTAATATTTTAAAGAGTTGCATACAGCCATACCATCTGGCAAATATGATACCTGCTGTTGCTTATTTTTGCCATCTTTGGTGACACAGAGCATATGGAGCACAGTAAATGAAATCATAATAATCCACTCCAAGTTAAACAAGGTATATTTCAAATACAACCTCTTGTCGTACTTTTTGCATGTTCCTGTGTTCAGATATTTCTAGATTTTCCACTATCACTTAAGTTACTTGGAGATTTTTGTTTATCTTTATTTATTTAATTTTGTCAAGTATATATTTGATAATATATATAACATTATTTGAATACATTAAATGGGTACAAATAAAAGGGAAAATTTGGACAAGGACGGTAGGCATGCTGGTGGGCTTATGCACTCTCCTTACAGACCTCTTGGGAATGGGGTGAGGTCAACAGTAGAAAGTTTAAGATTAAAGTTTTGATGATTTGGGGATGTAACCACAGAGTCAGGTTCCAGGTATTAAACACTCTGTTGCTGAAGTCATATTTCTGCAATCAAGTTTGGAGTAGTTCACTTTGAGTTTTTTGTGTGCTTGTGTATTGTTGAGATTGAAGTTGAAGTAGTCATTGACAGATAGCACATTGTAGCAGATAATAATATGAACTATGCTTAGGTCATGCCGAAGGCGATGTAGTTCTAAGTTTTCTAAGCCCAGAATTTCAAGTCTGGTGGGGTAAGGTATTCTGTTGCGAACAGAGGAGTGGAGGACTTTTCTCGGAAAATATCTCTGCACTCATTCAATTGTAGTAATGTCCGATATGCAGTGTGGGTTCCAGACCGATGAGCTATTTATTTGTTTGTTTGTCTGTCTGTCTGTCTGTCTGTCTGTCTGTCTGTCTGTCTGTCTGTCTGTCTGTCTGTCTGTCTGTCTATCTATCTATCTATCTATCTATCTATCTATCTATCTATCTATCTATCTATCTATCTATCTATCTATCTATCTATCTATCTATCAGATTTGTATGCCGCCCTTCTGCGCAGACTCGGGGAGGCTCACAGCAATAATAATACAATGTAAACAAATCTAATATTTAAGTTAACCCCAATTTAGAAACCAATCATACATACTAACATACCATGCATACATTTTATAAGCCTAGGGGGAGGGAAAGTCTCAATTCCAAGTCTATATTCAAGAATTGGTCTAGTTTTGTATGCTTTGGTTAATAGTGTAATATTACCAGAGAAGATGCAATGCAAGATTAAATTTACAACACTTAAATCTACTTTAGACCTACTTTATTAACTGGGATAATATTATTCATCCACTTTTTTCTATTTACAGCACGTCTTTTAGATGAAGTGTAGGGAGTATAGGCTGCTTCTATATACAATAGCTACTTGAATATATGCAGTGAAGGGCTGCCTTTCTTACCTTCTACTGGAGCTCCCTCGATGGTCAGCACGGGTGCAGGTGCGCCCATCAATCACACACATGTTCATCGGCATGAGATTTGGCTTCTGCGCATGCTCAGCAAACCAAATCTCGCATGAGGATGCACACGAGAGTGAGATTTTGGCTATTTTTGCCGATAATTTTGCTTCCGCACATGTGCAGAAGCAAAAAATCGGTGGAAATAACCAAAATCTTGCTCCTGTGCACCTCCTCATGCAAGATTTGGCTTGCTGCATATTTGCAAATCTCATGTAGGGATGCATCAGGGCACACACCTGCACACCCATCCGGGATTTTCCTACCAGAGCCGTGCACCCAGTGAAGGGCTGCCAAAATTTTTACTACCACATTGTGGGCATTGATTATGTGGGACGCCCTGCATTTTCTTTCAACATCTTTCGGTGCAAATTGGGTGTCTGGGGCTGAGCTCTATTTTTGCTTCCCCACTGCGTTTGCCCCCATCCGGGCAGTAGCCCACTCCTATGCGCACCTAGGATCACGGCTGCTGCCTGCCACTGAGTATATGAGTACATATGAGTTCATGCTCCCCAGCAAATATTTTTATTGCTACAGTTTTCTGAACTCATGAGCTGATCAGAATATTATTCAGAGAACCAGTGGTTGATTGCAAAAAATGAATACCTGCAGAAAACAGCTATTTCCTTCTTGTATGACTACCTTTATTTTTGCAGAGAGAAAAAATTGTCTAAAATAACTTCGTGGAATGGTGAAAAATATGACTTTAGCAGGGAGGGATGAGACCAGGGAGCTGGGTAGTGGGAAGATGCAAGGGGCAATAGCTCTCACTAATGGGAAACCAGCAACATGAAAACTCTATCATTAATACTGCAAAGCAAATTAATATTTCTGACTGTACCACAGCAAAGCCAGAAATTAATTGGGTGAGATAGAAAAAGAAAAAGCTAATATTGTGAGAAGTAATTGATGCTAGATTGATAAATAAGCTGCCCAGGGTTTTCCAGATGTTTTGGCCTTAAAATAGCCCAACTATGCAGTGTTAAATATTTTAGAATTTTAGTCAAAAATATCCAGGAAGGAAAAGATTACCTGCAAGAATATTTCTCTCTTGAGTGCTTTCTTCTTGTTGGCCTTATCTTGATACCTGGATCTGCCCTCCCACCTCTTCCCAATGCCATTATAAACTGGTAGAATTGAACTGAGCTGCCAATAACCGACGTCAGAGTTGACTACTCGGCACTAAATTTGCCATTGATTTGACTCTGCTTAAGGTTGTTCTTTATTGTCAGATGGAATAGAAAATTAAGCTTAGCTGCATTGGCAATTTGTGAAGAAGGAGGAGGATGAAGAAGAAAAACCAAAAGAAAAAAATAAATAAAAAGAGAATACGTACTTTAGGACACTATAATTTATTTATTTATTTTATTTATTTATTTATTTATTTATTCTTTGTCCAATATACAATACATATGGAATGAAATAGACATTAAGTAGTATATATAGGGATAGTAAGTAAAAAAGAAGAGAAATGTATGAGAGGGAGAGAATATATATGATATATGAGATAAGGAAAGACAATTGGACAGGGGACGTTAGGCACATCAGTGCACTTATGTACGCCCCTTACTGGCCTCTTAGGAACCTGGAGAGGTCAATCGTGGAGAGTCTAAGGGAGAAATGTTGGGGGTTGAGAGTAGACACTATAGAGTCCGGTAATGAGTTCCATATTTTTTACAGTCAGGTTTGGAGCGGTTAATATTAAGTTTGAATCTGTTGCATGCTCTTCTGTTGTTGCGGTTGAAGGTGAAGTAGTCGTTGACCGGAAGGACATTGCAACATATAAATCGTGTTTTAGGCGCCGCAATTCTAAGCTTTCAAGACCTAGGATACTTAGTCTGTTTTCGTAAGGTATTCTGTTTCGAGTGGAGGAGTGAAGGGCTCTTCTGGTGAAATATCTTTGGACGTTTTCGATAGTGTTGATGTCTGAAATGTGGTGTGGGTTCCAGACAGATGAGCTGTATTCGAGGATGGGTCTGGCATAAGTTTTGTAGGCTCTAGTCAGTAGTGTGAGATTGATGACTATTTTCAGATATATCCTTAAAAATTGGAATAATTTTGGACAAGCATTCTTCAGGCTATTAGATTTCATCTTCTATTTAAGGATGCTGAGAGTACTATCTATCTATCTATCTATCTATCTATCTATCTATCTATCTATCTATCTATCTATCTATCTATCTATCTAACTATCTATCTATCTATCTATCTATCTATCTATCTATCTATCTATCTATCTAATCTCTCTCTCAGGAGTATCAAACTGGTGGTCCATGGGCTGGATGAGTCACATGCAGGCCACACCCACCCCAGCTCTGTGAATGGGAAGTCACAAAACATCATGTGATGGCAATATTATGTGGTGAGTTTGACACCCCTGATCAAGCATCTATCTAATCTATCTATGACTATTTCAAGCCTGCAATCAAAGGTGGGTTCCTCCTGGTTCGGACCAGATCGCCTTAACCATTAATGACCCGATGGTAATGTAATTCTGCCTGTGCTGGTCTGTGCTCACCGCTATCTTTTTTTCTGAATTTTCGGCCAATTTTACTGTGTTTTGATGGTTTCTCCTTATTCTGTGCTTTGAAAAGCTCTCCTGCCTGGTTAAGACTAACCCCAAGGTTAATACTGACCTTTATTTCATTGTGATGCAAACCAGTGGCAAAGGTAAGTGGAACCCATCCCTGCCTGCACTTGTATGGTTTATGATATATTCAAAAGATTTTTATTATGCATAAAAATGTATGCCTAATATTATGCATATTAGACCATGAAATTTGTTTGTTACTTGTCTGACATTTCATTACAATTTTCTTTAAATGCGTAAGAAAATTTTGGTGGAAGGTAAAATGCCTTGAAAGCAACAAACAAATCTCATGGTCTAAGTATCTGAAGCCAGTATAACAGAAATCAAGTAGAAGAATGACATATTACTTTTTGCCAACTCAGTTAGAAACATAGAAGCATAGAAGACTGATGGCAGAAAAAGACCTCATGGTCCATCTAGTCTGCCCTTATACTATTTCCTGTATTTTATCTTACAATGGATATATGTTTATCCCAGGCATGTTTAAATTCTAAGTTATCTTTTTCCTTACTAATACAATCTTCAAACAGTACATAGCAATCAAATTGACAACTTTATTTGTACAAGGAGGTGGAAAAGGTCACTTATGATAACAAAACATGGCCAGAGGCCAACCATTGAATTTCTTGCATGCAAGTTGCATCTCAGGTTAAAGCAGAAGAACAAAGCTAAACAGTTTCCATTATATACCTAATATTTTCAAGAAGAATATTAAACATTGTCCTAAACCTCGCTGATGGTGAACTAGAGTGATTGTGGAATGAAATTAAAGTAATGGTTAAGGATGAATTTGGAAAGAAGAAAGTGCACTTGGTTGACAGAACAGTGGAAATTGCCAGGAAGAAAAAACAAAACCCTGAAAGATAGAGAGATAAATAATCCAACAAAAATGTGTGCCTTGCATAGAAAGGAGATGTCAGGTGTTTAACATGGTTTTAGAGAAGGCCGTGGAATAACGTCAAATAATAGCAAAAATATTGCATGTATGTGATTGATTATAGACAGGTCTTTGGTTGTGTCAATTTGTTAAGCTCTGAATATTTCTGAGAAAAATGAGAATCCCAAAAGATCTCATGATACAGTGGTACCTCTACCTAAGAATGCCTTTACTTAAGAACTTTTCTAGATAAGAACCGGGTGTTCAAGATTTTTTTTGACTCTTCTCAAGAACCATTTTTCACTTACAAACCCAAGCTTCCAAAACGGTAACAGGAAAAGGCAGGGAGAAGCCTCCATGGGGCCTCTTTAGGACTCTCCTGGGAGGAAACAGGGCCTCCACCCTCCCTGTGGTTTCCCCAATCACACACATTATTTGCTTTTACATTGATTCCTATGGGAAAATTGCTTCTTCTTAGAAACTTTTCTACTTAAGAACCTGGTCACAGAACAAATTAAGTTCGTAAGTAGAGGTACCACTATACTTATGATAAATTTACACAAGGACAGGAAGCCACTAGCCGGAGAGAACCTGATGAAATGTCCTGGCCCCAGTTTGGCAAAGAATTGGGGCAAGGCTCCTTAGTTATTCAACCTATGGGCAGAAGAGCCTTGAGGGACCCTGGATTGGAAGAGGATTAATGTGGTTTTAAAATTGGAGAAAGAAACATCAATAATCTGCACTGTGCAGAGGAAACTAGCTTCATGATATGATATGCAAATGATATGCAAGCTCTTGTTATGAAAGTCAAAGAGTACAGTAAAAAAACAATCGAAGTAAAAATAAATAGAAAAATGACCAAAATAATAATAATCACTTTGGTTCAATGATTAAGACACCTAGAAACTAGGAGACTCTCAATTCTAGTCCTACTTTAGGCATGAAAACTGACTGGGTGACTTGAGGTCAGTTGGTTTCTCTTAGACCAAGAAATCAGACTCAGGTGACAAACCAGGTGGTCAATTCCTGGCACAATAAATGATCAGGGGGGGTGGAAATGTTAGAAAGAACCCCCCCCCAAACAACCTAATGAGAATATATGCAGTAACCAACCTTAGATACTCAACCTTAGATATTCTCCCTTTTAGGGTGGCACAGCAGGTAGAGTGCTGTACTGCAGGCCACTGAAGCTCACTGTAGATCTGCAGGTCAGCGGTCCAAATCTCATTACTGGCTCAAAGTTGACTCAGCCTTCCATCCTTCCAAGGTGGGTAAAATGAGGACACGGATTGTGGGGGATTGTGCTGGCTCTGTTAAAAAGTGCTATTGCTAAATTGTTGTAAGCCGGCCTGAGTCTAAGGAGAAGGGCGGCATAAAAATCGAAAATCGAATAAATAAACAAATATTAAAAATAAAATAAAGTTAAGTCAAGTCAGATAAGTCAGGAAATGTAGCCATGAAGATGTCGGAAGAGATATTGAGATGCTGGGATGTGCCTGCACCTTCAAAGATCATAATCATGCAGGGAATAGTTTCCACCTTCGACCCTCTATGAAAACAAAAATTGAAGTTTGAAGAAGCAGGATACAAAAAGCATTGATTCTTTGGAACCTTTGTTGAACCAAGACAAATTCCTTGTATGTCCAATCACACTTGGCCAATAAAGAATTCTATTCTATTGAAGAAGATTTCTGGGATTACTGTTGATAGTTATGGAAGGAAATGAAACATAGAACACATCAATTCAGAGTTATTGCTCGAAACAGAAATGATCAGACTTAAATTATCATATTTTGGATAACATGTGAGCAACCAGTTTACTTGGGAATCTGGCTAGGAATAATGGAAGAAAAGAGGATGATCAATGTTTGTCAAGAATCATGTGGTACAACACTTAATGATTGTCATAGGGGTCAAATAAGCAATGAAGAAAAAATCAATATTAATAAAAATCCTAGGATACAAGCAACAAGTTACAGTCATACAGTCCTAAGTGGGAGGAAAGGGATGATAGAAATGATGAGAAAAAACTAGTAGAAATAGAAGTGCAGACTTAGTAAAAAGTTTGACAGTGTTGAGGGAATTATTTATTTAGTAGAGTGATGGCGTTTTGGAAAAAACTGTTCTTGTGTCTAGTTGTCTTGGTGTGTAGTGCTCTGTAGTGACGTTTTGAGGGTAGGAGTTGAAACAGTTTGTGTCCAGGATGCAAGGGGTCAGTAAATATTTTCACCGTGTAATATACAGATCCTCTATGGAAGGCAGATTGGCAGCAATTGATTTTTCTGCAGTTCTGATTATCCTCTGAAGTCTGTGTCAGTCCTGTTGGGTTGCAGAACCAAACCAAACAGACCAGACAGACAAAAAGGATTAGGTTGGGATGGATCATGTGTAGATGTAGAAAGAGAAGCTGCTGAGGCATTGCTGGCATTCTTCTAAGGCAGTGTTTCCCAACCTTGGCAACTTGAAGAGATCTGGACTTCAATTCCCAGAATTCTGGGAGTTGAAGTCCTGATGCCTTCAAGTTGCCAAGGTTGGGAAACACTGTTCTAAGGTCCTTGAAAATGCTTTCAATTATTGAAAACAGCCCATACGTGGAAAGCTGCAGGTAATAAAAACTTACCCATCTCATCTCCATCCAGCCTCTTACATCCTGCAACTGGGAAAAGGCCAGGTGCTTCCTTGACAGTAACTACCCTGGACTTTGTGATGGAATAACCAGAGAGAAAATATGAGGTTTTTCCAGAAGCCACTGTTAAATCTCATGGCTTCAAGGTTGTTTTGCTGATAATAACCACAACATGATCTACAGGGCTGCTTTATGATTTACATTTCAATGTTTGCTGGCAACATTCATGGTGCTAAAAACAAATGGAGATTGTGAAAAGCTCCAGAAGGATTTCTCATAAGTGGCTGCATGGTCAATTATAAACCAAGTCCAATTTAAATGCAAATAGAGGCATATTGGAACATGGCTGCATAAATAGCAGAAATAAAATGCCTGGATCCGACTTGGTAGAGATTGAACAACTGAAGGATTTGGGAATCAAGAAGCTTAGTGGAACTGTCAATTCCTTTAACAATAAGGCAATATAAGGGAAATAAGCTTGCCAATATTATTATAGAATAATGTTTAGAGTGCCGAATAGAGTTCTAATGGCCAAATCCCCAAAGCCTGTTGCAGATACGGTGCATCTACTGTATATCTAGCTGGAGAAGACAGAGGTAGGACAATTGAAACCAAGAGGAAATTGGAAAAGCTTCAAAATTCTCATTGGTTCTTTTTCTGTCTCCAGCTGGATCCCTCCAATATCCAGTAAAATAAATTGAATACCTTCCTTTCGTCCCTGCAACTTCTTTGAACAATGTGAAAAACTATTTACAATATATCATCATCATCAACAACAACAATATCTTACTACCGGTGAGCTCAACCACATAATAATAGTAATCCTGTTGAGAAGGAGGACGGCTTTGTGCTATATTACTTGGATAGCATGTATTAAAGTAAACTACAAAAAGAGCAGTTAAGTATAACTGTATATTTATAACACTCAAGTGCTGTTATATCCTTTGTGTGTATTTGTGCACCCATGCTGTTAACACTCAAAGTTCTTGACTATACTCTTACACCACATATAAGAGTGATACTAAGCAGCAGTTTAGAAACAGGGAATTTGAATTAAATGACAAATATGCCTCTCATTAGATATGCAACACAACATTTCTGCCTGTATATAAGCTAAAGAAAGATAGAAAGGAATAAGTAAAGCAGACAGGAAAATTTGCCCACTTAAACACTTAATTTTCAAGAGGAGAGGAGAGGAGAGAATAATAATAATAATTAAATACATGCAAAGGTGCAGCAGATAACAATCAAATGGGAAAGATAAGAATATTTCTGTAATTTAAGCAAATTACAGAAATCAAAGGGTTTTTAATGTGAAATTACATAATAAAAGACAAAAAAAGAAAACATTTATAGAAGAAGGAAGATATAAAAAAAGAAATGACACAAATACATAGGAGATTTGAATAACAACAACAAAAGATGATATATGCAAAGATTTGATCACTGAACCAGAAACAAACATTCTGAACAAAAGAAATGTAAATATAAATGTACCCTAATGAATTTTGCTAATTATAACAAATCTGCATACTTTGATGATATATTAACAGAACTGTTTCAAATCTCACAAGATGGTATGAGTATGAAAAAGAAAGCAATGGTCAAGGGATTGGAAAATTTCCATTTAAATCTCAATACCAGTAAAATGCGGTATCAGAGAATACCAAACAATTTCATTTCTTTCCCATTTTTGTATTGGTATGTGATTGTAATAAAGATTGAATGGAATTGAATATTTCACATTCTAATAAGACAATTCCCTACATTTTACAATGCGGACTTTGGCAAAACAAGGAACAAGAACTGAGAGATGTACCAGCTGTATTCAAATGATCAGGACAATTATGGTCACATTGGAAAATGAAAAAAATCAGGGGAATTTCAAGAAGATACCTGTATTTGCTTTATTGATTATCGGAAGACTTTCAACTGGATAGATAAGACTGTTGGTGGTGCACTGGTTAGAATGTAGTACTGCAAGCTACTTCTGCTGATCACCGGCTGCCAGCAGTTTGGCAGATCGAATCTCAGTAGGCTCAGGGTTGACTCAGCCTTCCATCCTTCCAAGGTCGGTAAAATGAGGACCCAGATTGTTGGGGGCAATATGCTTACTCTCTATAAACCGCTTAGAGAGGGCTGTAAAGCACTGTGAAGCAGTATATAAGTCTAAATGCTATTGCTATAATAGCACTAGTAAATATGGGTATACTCGGCCACCTCAACTAATTACTGAATAATTATGTTCATGACCCATAACCAATGTTGAGAATGGACTATGCAGCAACTAAATGGTTCAGATTTGGAAAATGGGTACACTTAAATTGTATAGCATATCTCCTTTTAACATATATGTAGAATGGATCAAGAGAAATGCTACCATAGTTAGGTAACGAAAATACCAATGATTACTAGAGGATGAACAAATGAATTATCAAACAAATCAATCCAGTAGTCTCACTTGAGGCAGAAATGACCAGGTTCAAATTATCACAGCTCAGACACAAAGTCTTAGCTGTCTGGAAAAGTCTGTAAGGGTGGGAAAAGTAGAAGGAAAGACACAAAGAAGATAACCAGTAGCAAGCAATTACAGCAGCAATGGGTGCACTGTTGGGAGGCTGAATGACCAGCACGGGGAAAGATTGCCCTGGATAAAATCTGTGTGGTTGGGAAGATTTAATTTTGAGTCAATAGTAGATCACCATTACCAGGTGGGGGTTCCTACTTACTGCCGCTACTGGTGTGATGTGCATGCATCACCGAGTGATTGGCAGTTGCACATGTGCAGGAAGTGCAATCTCATGAGAGGCCGCATGGCTGTGCAAGATTTTGGCTATTTTTTTTTGCTTCCATTCATGCACGGAAGCAAAACAAATCACAGAAAATCACAAAAAATCACCAAAATCTGCACACGTGCATCCATTTGCAAGATTTCACTTCCTGTGCATGAGCAAAAGCCAAATCTAACTTGGACATGTGCGCCTGCCCACTAGTCTTGTAGAGTTGTGTGCACAGCTCCATTGTTGTTGCCGGTATGGCAGTGTGATGCATACTGGGTAGCAACCCATTATTGACCCTTATCACCATCACTTTCACTAGATGACAGCAAAGAGTTTGCTGAATATTCGCAGTCTTGCTTCCTACCCACTCACTCAAAGCATCCTGGCTGCATTTTCATTGGTTAAACTTTACAAAGCAAAAAACCCCAACAACCCATAATGAATTACTTGCAAACACATTAAAGCCCATTTATATTTCCAAGAATACACGGTATATAAAAGCCAGACCTAATGCCTAGCTTAACATGTTTCCCTAGATGTAATCAATTAGTGGTGAAATAATAGCATTGGCATTTATACATGTATACCGCTTCACAGAGCTTTACAGCTCTCTCTAAGCGGTTTACAGAAAATAAGCATATTGCCCACAACAATCAGGGTCATCATTTTACCGACTATGGAAGGATGGAAGGATGAGTCAACATTGAGCCTACTGAGATTTGATCTGCCAAACTGCTGGTGATCAGCAGAAGTAGCTTGCAGTTCTGCACTCTAATCACTGCATCACCAAGGTTAATATGTTAAATTGGCTACTTTGACTTTTAATGAAATAATTGATTGATTGGATGGGTGCCAACAGGCTCAAGCTCAATTCCGACAAGATGGCGTGACTGTGGATTTTGCCTCCAATCTGTCCATCCATTACCCTGGGGAGAGGGAATCATTGACCCCCTCAGAGTGGGTCCATAACTTGGGTGTCCTCCTCGATCCACAGCAGACTTTAGAACACCATCTTTCAGCTGTGGTGAAGGGGGCATTTTCCCAGGTTCGCCTGGTGTACCAGTTGCGGCCCTATCTGGATAGGGAATTCCTATTCACAGTCATTCATGCCCTTATCATCTCGAGGCTCAACTACTGCAATGCTCTCTACATGGGGCTACCTCTGAAGAGTGTTCAGAAACATCAAATCGTGCAGAATGTGGCTGCACGAGTGGTCATGGGTCTCCTCAGATATACCCATGTTTCTCCAAAACTCTGAGGACTGCATTGGCTGCCGGATTGGTTTTGGGACACAATTGAAAGTGTTGGTGATGACTTGTAAAGCCCTATATGACACCGGACAGATTACTTATGGGACTGCCTTCTGCTGCATAAATCCCAGCAGCCGATTAGGTCCCACAGAGTTGGCCTTCTCCAGGTTGCGTCGACCAGACAATGTCGTCTGGCAGGATCTAGGGGAAGATCCTTCTCTGTGGTGGCCCCTGCCCTCTGGAATCAGCTCCCTTCAGAGATTTGCACTGCCCCCACCCTTCTCGCCTTTTGTAAGAGCCTTAAGACCCACCTATGTTTCAAGGCAAGGGGCAGTTAGACCATGCCCCCCTTCTCTGATCATTAAATGTTATGTGTGGATGTGACTGAGTTAATTGACTACTTTTTAATGTAATGGGATCTTAGCTTATAGTTTTAACTAATTAGATTTGTATACACATTGTTTTTTGTATTGTATTTTGTGAACCGCCCCGAGTCTTCGGAGAAGGGTGGCATACAAGACTAATTAATAATAATAATAATAATAATAATAATAATAATAATAATAATAATAATAATAATAATAACAACCACCACCACCACCACCACCACCACCACCACCACCCATGGTTCACCATTTCAGAAAACTAAGACTTCTCCACAATGTGCGGGCGTGCGCGCACACACAAACACACGCACACACCTCAACACAGGTGTTTGTGTATTTGTGTTGTGACACTGTGTGATAGCATATAATAGGCAAAACTTACATCATAATATCAGAATGCAGATTTGTTACTTACTTCCTCCTGTAGATGCTCATAATTCAGCACAATATATAAACACAACCATTACATTACTGTATGATTCCTTCAGTCTATTCAGGTATAGAACAAAAGCTTGACTTAAGAATTTTTTAAAGGAAAGTACCCCTACCATATTGAATATTATTACAAAAATCATGGAATGTGCGGAAATGTCCAAGATTACAATGGAACTTCAAAACAAAAAGGAATCAGATTTCTACAAGGTATGGGAGAAATGGTACCAACGATTACTAACAAAAAAAATACTTGACAATCTTTTCTAAAGACAAGATACTAGGCTTGTCTACTGATGTTCCAACGAAAAATAAACAACAGAAATAAGATTAAATATAGATCACAAACAACTGAAATGCAAACATAGACTTTTACAACATAACTTTTTAATGTACTTGCATCATAAAAACATTACATTTGTATAGAAACACTAAAATTTGCTACTACAATTTGGCAACTGATCTATTACCTTTTACCATAGACACCCACCACATAATCAAATTATAAAGTTGTATTCTTCTGAAATGTCTGCCATGTAGCAGACATCTCTTTTCCCCTTCCCCTCTTCTCTCTTTCTCTTCTTCTAACAAACCCTTTTCCTTTTATTGCTTCCATTACTTCATTTATTTGCTCCACATTATATGTATTGTTTAAAGAAACACAATTGTTTTTTTTATTTTTCAATATGCTTCAAACTATGTAAAATTTATGACTTTTCTTTATTGTGTACCCTTATTCTCCCTTTTCTTCCCCCTTTTTTTGTTTTCTAATTTTTAATATTCAATAAATTATTTTTTTTAAAGATTTTTTTAACGACTTGGCTAAAGTGCCTTTACTAAGAACTCTTGGCTTCTTCCAAAGCCTACAGATATAGTATCTTCTGTTTGTCTGCAAAGCATATATCTATAACAATCTTTTGATATTGAATTTGAACTATACAGCAATTTCTAAACTGGATAATTATATCGATTCTCTACCCACACACAAATGACAAACCGTTCTTTTTTCTCTTCTACCTTGACTGTTGGGCTATTACAGCAAGTTATTGCTGCAAAGAAATTAACACCTTCTTGGACAAATAAACTATTACAAACCAATGATTAATAGATCTGACTGCCTAAGATGCACCCTGGGGTTGCTTAAAATTAAAGCAGAGCAAGGGCTCACAAAACAGAACATAATTCGGATGATGAAAAGAACCCTGTAGAAGAGTCAGATCTCTCCAATTTTAATAGATAGCCCCATTACCATAATGAGATTATTTTGATGCATCTCACTACATCTCACTGTGGAAATCCCTTAAAAAACAACATTACAAATATATAGAGTCTTCTACTTTAAGGAGGGTCCAATCCATTGATGAAAATAACAAATACTAAATGAGGGTGGGATGGGTGGGGATGGAGGAAAAGACAGGGTACATATAATAACAAAGAAATAGGGGAAGGAAAAGTAAAATATGTGGTTAGTCCCTCAGCATCCTACCTTTAGACTTATATCAACAGTAGCTATTCATATGGAACTTGAGCAGTATGTTTCCCCACATATTAAGATGGAAAGGAAGGTAAAAAAATATTATAAAGTCAAGGTATAGTTCATTTGCAGAAAGGGCACATACTTGAGAGGGGGAAATACTCTTAGCTTATAAGATAGCAAAATTCCTCTTTTATGACAAAATTAGGTTAATGAAGATTTACTTTCACTCATTTTTCTATTGCCCTTTCACAATCATTAATTTGAAATTGTGCTCCCCTGATGTCTTTTGTCTTTCTTTTTCCCTTTGTTTGTAAAGATTATAGAAATATATTCCTGGCAGGAATTTTTTATTAGTTCTTGTCAGTTGTTTTCCACAAGGATAGCAGATATTTAATATATCTGGACTTGACTGACTTTGTATATGTTGTTCAATAAATATTCTCTTTCAGGTTTTAATTTATCTTTCACTCAGTAGTGTGGTTTATGCTTATTATCACTTCTTTTTATTGCTTTAAACAAAAATTATTTGAAAAGCATGTGCTTAATCAAAGAAAAGTATGATGAGTTAAGTCCATTATGTAAAGCTGAGTCAATTGTTTTAATAATTATAGGATATTTAAAGATTCTTGTTATATGTTATATGAATATACTGTATATCACAGTCTTCATATCACAGCAGTAGGAAAAGCAAGTAGGATGCTTGGCTGCATAGCTAGAGGTATAACAAGCAGGAAGAGGGAGATTGTGATCCCTTTATATAGAGCACTGGTGAGACCACATTTGGAATACTGTGTTCAGTTCTGGAGACCTCACCTACAAAAAGATATTGACAAAATTGAACGGGTCCAAAGATGGGCTACAAGAATGGTGGAAGGCCTTAAGCATAAAACATATCAGGAAAGACTTCATGAACTCAATCTGTATAGTCTGGAGGACAGAAGGAAAAGGGGGGACATGATCGAAACATTTAAATATGTTAAAGGGTTAAATAAGGTTCAGGAGGGAAGTGTTTTTAATAGGAAAGTGAACACAAGAACAAGGGGACACAATCTGAAGTTAGTTGGGGGAAAGATCAAAGGCAACATGAGAAAATATTATTTTGCAGAAGAGACGGAGTAACGACTCGGACACCAGAGCTGGATTTAAACTTGGGTCATTTTTATTATAATAAATTTGCATAATTTATTAATTAAATTAGCATGAATTAGCATAAATTTGCATAAATCAACATATTCAACTATGACCCGGAAACAGTGGACCTGCAGGGTCAAACAAACACTTCCGGGGCGGAAATGACGTAAAAGGTCAACATTCCTGGGCAACTAAGGGCGTAGTCGATGCTGGTCCAGGTGAGGGACCTCTCCCTCACCTGAGACCCTGCCATGCACTCGCATGAGGGGGGTCCCGCCGGCTCACCCCTACCCTGGGACTTCAATAGCGGGACCCAAAGACAGGTTCCCCCCAAGTGCGCAGGTAGCACCCACCATGGGCTTGGAGAGAACCTGTCAATCATCCCCAAAGATGCCCAAGGGAGAACGCGCAGTTGCTGAACCACCACCCAGATTTCCGCCCCTAACCTGCCTACCCAAATGACCAGAGGTAAGCCAATTAACCTAATTAAATGCAAGCACCCCCTAACCGCACATCCATCTCCCCAGTGTGGAATGGGCGAAAAAACAGCCCGGCCTAATGGGCGAGGCTGCAAAAAATTCCCATTCGGCCCCCGAAGGCGACCCACCAGGCACACTGCAAAATAGGGAAGGGCGGGTGGGTGTCTGCTCTTGAGCTGGGTCCGGGGCGAAAAGGCCTGCTTCCAGGCCTGCTGCCCTTAAATAGGGCCAGCAGGCCCCGCCCGGACCCGACGTCATGCCCAGCCACGTGGGCAAAGCAATCCCGGCCGAAATCTCGCATCGCGAGATTTCGGCTGAAAACAAGATGGCGGCCGCCATAGGAAGGGTCCGAGTCTGCCCGGCCCTTCCGCAAAAGCGCCGTGGGGCCGGTAAGTCAGCCGGCGATATTGCAGAAGAGACGGAGTAACGACTCGGACACCAGAGCTGGATTTAAACTTGGGTCATTTTTATTATAATAAATTTGCATAATTTATTAATTAAATTAGCATGAATTAGCATAAATTTGCATAAATCAACATATTCAACTATGACCCGGAAACAGTGGACCTGCAGGGTCAAACAAACACTTCCGGGGCGGAAATGACGTAAAAGGTCAACATTCCTGGGCAACTAAGGGCGTAGTCGATGCTGGTCCAGGTGAGGGACCTCTCCCTCACCTGAGACCCTGCCATGCACTCGCATGAGGGGGGTCCCGCCGGCTCACCCCTACCCTGGGACTTCAATAGCGGGACCCAAAGACAGGTTCCCCCCAAGTGCGCAGGTAGCACCCACCATGGGCTTGGAGAGAACCTGTCAATCATCCCCAAAGATGCCCAAGGGAGAACGCGCAGTTGCTGAACCACCACCCAGATTTCGGCCCCTAACCTGCCACGGAGCGGGGGTCAGATCTCTATCTTGGCCCCCCGACTCCCCCCTCTAACTGCGCCAGCTCACGCAGAGACCGCTGCAGGTCCTGTAAGAAAAATGGTGTTCCTCTGTTCTGACGGAGGAAGACCAGCAGCGAGGTAAGGCCACCGCTGAACTATGGTGATGCGGGAACGGGCCACTACCACCCCGCCTAATTCTCCGACTACCGTACCCAGGGCCTTAATAACTCCCCGCCTAGTCCGGTGAAGGGCCCTAAGAGAAATGGCGTCCCACCAAGCGATTCCCGGGAGGATCTCGACCACACCACTTGCGTGGAGGGCCGCACCGTGCGAAGCCACCGCAGGCTTCACGAGCCTGGCAGATCTAAAGTAGACCCCCAGGCCCACACAGGTCCTTGCCACCGAGGTGCAAGACCCACCACCTGGGTGACGCAATGGGATGCAGCCCTCCCAGTACCAACTGGGCGCAGCAATGGGATGCCACCCTCCCAGCACACATCCAGGCGCAGCAATGGGATGCCGCCCCCGGCACCAACTGGGTGCAGCAATGGGATGCCGCCCTCCCAGCACCAACTGGGCGCAGCAATGGGATGCCACCCTCCCAGCACACATCCAGGCGCAGCAATGGGATGCCGCCCCCGGCACCAACTGGGCGCAGCAATGGGATGCCGCCCTCCCAGCACCAACTGGGCGCAGCACTGGGATGCCGCCCTCCCCGCACAACTCTGAGCGCAGCAATGAAATGCCGCCCCTGGCACCGACTGGGCGCAGCAATGGGATGCCGCCCCCCCAGCACCAATGGGCACAGCAATCGGATGCCGCCCTCCCAACACCACCTGGGCGCAGCAATGGGATGCCGCCCTCCCAGCACCAACTGGGCGCAGCAATGGGATGCCGCCCTCCCAGCACACCTCTGAGCGCAGCAATAAAATACCGCCCCTGGCACCGACTGGGTGCAGCAATGGGATGCCGCCCCCCCCCCAGCACCAATTGGGCACAGCAATAGGGTGCCGCACTCCCAACATCACCTGGGCGCAGCAATGGGATGCCGCCCTCCCAGGACCAACTGGGCGCAGCAATGGGATGCCGCCCTCCCAGCACCAACTGGGTGCAGCAATGGGATGCCGCCCTCCCAGCACCAACTGGGCGCAGCAATGGGATGCCGCCCTCCCAGCACAACTTCGAGCGCAGCCATGAAATGCCGCCCCTGGCACCGACTGGGCGCAGCAATGGGATGCTGCCCCCCCCCAGCACCATTGGGCACAGCAATGGATGCCGCCCTCCCAACACCAACTGGGCGCAGCAATGGGATGCCGCCCTCCCAGCACCAACTGGGCGCAGCAATTGGATGCCGCCCTCCCAGCACACATCCAGGCGCAGCAATGGGATGCCGCCCCCCGGCACCAACTGGGCGCAGCAATGAGATGCCGCCCTCCCAGCACCAACTGAGCGCAGCAATGAGATGCCGCCCTCCCAGCAATAGCGGTGGAAACGCCCGTCCCACCGCACACCCCGTCTCCCCCGCCAGACAACAAGGACCCAGCCGCCACGACGGCAGGGTCCCCACCCCCGACGGTACCTTGTTGCTGAGTGGTCTCGGAGCGCTCATGACCCAAAGCAACACCGTCGGTTGCGTCCTGGCGGGGTTGAATAGAAGGGGACCAAAAGGGAACCTGTCCTAATATCTTATCCCGGACCCTCAACAGGCCGTTCGTACCCTAAAACAGGCCGTTGACCGCCAGCGGGCGACTTCCCCGAATCCTCCGTATCGAGAACGCCGTTACCGCACTAGTGGCAGCGCCTCTCGAGAACAATTGTTCCCTAATGGCGGGATCCATACCTGGCCTGGCCAAACCCTACACCCTATCACCCACCTAACTGAGGTAATGAGATGGAAGGCACAAAAAGACCTAGCGGCCTGCAATAAGGCCCTGGCCCTAACTTCCCGCACCGTCACAATGCGGAAGTCACCATAAATCAATAACCCCGCTCCCGCCGTAGACCAAAAGGCGAAGCCGGCCAACCTGGACCAAATAGTCCAAACTAAAGGCCACGCTGCCTAAGCTGGACACAAATATGGCCATGTACACAACTGGGGCGGGCCAGCTATAGGGGTAACCCGTATGCTGCCTGTAATCCCCAAACTCTTCACCTGCCTGCTGCTAAGCCCCCCAGAGTGCCAGACACTCCCGCGAGTGCCGTAGCCCAACAAGCCTCTACTCTCCACTGCCCGGAGCCCACCCAGGCTCCAAAAGTGGACAGGAAAAGCCTCTGGCGACACCCGTGCCCGCGGGGCCAGGGTCCGAACCGGGCCAACTGACCACGGGACAAGGCGTCAGCAACCCCGTTATCTAACCCGGGGACATGCTTAGCCAAAACAATGTGTCCAGGGACAAGGACCTGTGCGCAAAAATAGCGAGCAAGCCGCATGACCCTGCCACTCGTAGAGGACAGGGCGTTCACAACATGGACAACCACTAGGCTGTCACACCAAATTGCCCATGCTTGCCCCTGAACAGCTCACCCCAAAGCTCTAGGGCTACTATCAAGGGGAAGAGCTCCCAAAAGGTCAAAACCTAAACCAATGAAGAGGCCCTCCATTCTGGAGGCCAAGCAGACCAGCACCACTGGTCACCTAACATAACCCCCAAAACCACTGGTCTCTGCAGCCTCAGAACACAATTGCAACCCAGCTTCCAAAGGAAGCTCTTGCCTCCAAAAAGACAACCCATTAAAACTTTCTAAGAACTCCCGCCACACGTAGAGGTCAGCCCTGACCCCTGCACATAAGCGGGTACGATGCTGGGGCAAACGGAGCCCCTACATCGCAGTATAATAACGACCAAGCCCAGACCACTGCGCCTCCTGAGCGCCCACACCAAGACGGTGCTAAAGCTCTCCGCAAGAGAGCATGAGACAGCGCAACCCATGGGGAAAGCCCTGTCCACATAAAAGCCCCCCTCGAAGTGGAAGCCCAAGAGCCCGCAGCCGTCTGGGTGAATGGGGATGAGCCGGGATGCAGACTCAATGTCGCATTTATCCATAAGGGCTCCAACCCCACACTTCCTTACCACGGCCACGGCCGCATCAAGGATGCGTGCCGGACTGAACAAAGGTTGTCAGGAACGAACCATTCAAGACTCCCTTTTAGGGAAAGACAAGTGGGGAATCAACCTATATTCACCACTCGCCTTCCAATTCGGGAAGGGCGGCTCCGGAAGGGCCAAGGACCCTCCCCTCGGCCACCTCCCTCGCTATTCTGGACCGAACAATGCCTTCATGTCCCACAACCGACCTGAGGTTGTTGGACCTGAAGGCTTGCCCAAACCCCCATGTAAGGGATCGTGAATCCCTTGAGAAACCTAGCAAGAGAGCAGCCGCTCCCGAGCGAGGGTGGTAGTCCCTCAACCAACCCTCGAGCATTTTTAGATCAAGTGGGCTGGGCCCATTTTCCCCCAGTAGGTGGGGTTTGTTCCCTGGACCCTCCCCCTCTTAACCGTCCCCTTTTAGGGGCATGGGCACACCGAAGCGGCATGGGAAACCTGCCTTCCCGCACGCATGGCTGTACCTACACCAAGGGGCGAAAACAAGCCCCTTTGCAGCAAAACCATGACATGCAACGAACGGGTCCCACACCGTGGTGGCCCCCATACCTAATACCCCTGGCCCCGACGGGAAAGCCGTCAAAAACAGAGGCGGAGGCACTACTGCCTGCGTTGGCGGGGTCCAACCCCCCCGCCCCTGACACACCAGGCCCTAGCAAAAGGCTGCCCCAGGGGCCTGTGCCCCCGCAGTGCGAGCCGGTGGGGGGGGCAAACCTAGTTACAGGCCCCCCCCGCACAAAACCCCCAAGAAAAACTGGGACCGGGCGGCACCAACCGCATTCCCCCCCACGGCAGGACCCACCGGGGGGGGGGCCTTCCTGGCTATCCCTGACCGAGGGCCTCATCACCCTCCCAGGCACAGCTACCGTGGGGCTACCAAATATGAAATAATCAATGTTTGACTATAACATTACTGAAGTTGGACTATGACTTTACTAAAAGAGTAGTAGATCCTTGGAACAAACTTCCAGCAGACTTGGTAGATAAATCCACAGTAACAGAATTTAAACACCATCCTGACAAGATACAGCAAATAGTATAAGGGCAGACTAGATGGACCAAGGTCTCTTCCTGCCGTCAGACTTCTATGATTCTATATAAATATTTAAGTAATTGTCTGCTCATAATATATATATATAAATATATTAATCGCGTTACCCAAAATTACCAATATAATCAGTTTTATTATTATTATTATTATTATTATTATTATTATTATTATTATTATTATTATATGTGTTATCTCGTTCTTATTTTTACACAGTAATGCCAAGAGGGCAGCAAATGGCCTCTGCCTGCACAGGCAGCGCAGCAGCAAGGAGCTGCCGCCAAGGGCCTAACTGCCCCTTATACCGGGGCCACGAAAACGGGAGGGGGGGCGCCACGCGATCCCCCCCCGCCCGATCCCCCACGGACTCGAGGGGGCGACCAAAAGGATCACCCCCAGGGCAAAATAGAGGGCCGAAACAGACCCGGCCTTCACGCCGGACCCGAAGCCCCCCAGACCGCTCCACGAGCCTCCGGTGAGGCTTCCAAAATGGCGGCCGCAACCCTCGGCCGCCTCTTACGAAGCGGGAGAAGAGGGGCGGACCGCCGGCCACGGATGGGGCTTTCGCCCAGCTGCTCCAGTAGCTGCAGCCTCCTCAAGCCTCCGACGAGGCTTCCAAAAGCGGCGGCCGCCCACGCGGCCGCCGAAAGAGACTCCAAGAGCAGACAGCCATGTGTCTGCTCTTGAGCTGGGTCCGGGGCGAAAAGGCCTGCTTCCAGGCCTGCTGCCCTTAAATAGGGCCAGCAGGCCCCGCCCGGACCCGACGTCATGCCCAGCCACGTGGGCAAAGCAATCCCGGCCGAAATCTCGCATCGCGAGATTTCGGCCGAAAACAAGATGGCGGCCGCCATAGGAAGGGTCCGAGTCTGCCCGGCCCTTCCGCAAAAGCGCCGTGGGGCCGGTAAGTCAGCCGGCGATATTACTGAAAGAGTAGTAGATCCTTGGAACAAACTTCCAGCAGACGTGGTTGGTAAATCCACAGTAACCGAATTTAAACATGCCTGGGATAAACATATATCCATTGTAAGATAAAATACAGGAAATAGTAAAAGGGCAGACTAGATGGACCATGGGGTCTTTTTCTGCCGTCAGTCTTCTATGTTTCTATGTTTCTATGGGACACAATCTGAAGTTAGTTGGGGGAAAGATCAAAAGCAACGTGAGAAAATATTATTTCACTGAAAGAGTAGTAGATCCTTGGAACAAACTTCCAGCAGATGTGATTAGCAAATCCACAGTAACTGAATTTAAACATGCCTGAGATAAACATATATCCATTGTAAGATAAAATACAGGAAATAGTATAAGGGCAGATTAGATGGACCATGAGGTCTTTTTCTGCCGTCAGTCTTCTATGTTTCTATGTTTCTATAATCCTTCTTCCTCACAACAAACATAAGTGATGACTGCTGATAAATACAGTACCAATAAAGGAGAGTATTTGAAGCTCAGGGTTGAAATGAGGTTTGAAAATATTTGAATATTGAAAATATTTGTAGCTCAGGGTTGCAACAAAGAAAGCTCTCTGAGCTTGCTTGCTTTCTTACAGATATTTCATTACCCAAACTAGGTAACATGAGTAGCATTGATGATGTTAACTAGTTTTTGGAAATTAATCATTTAACAAGAAAATAAGCAAGCTCATAGAGCAACAAGAACCCCTCAACAAATATAGTGCCAAAGAGGGGCCACGGACAAGGTTCAAATATATAATATGCAGAGGTCCATTTTAAGTATAGTATCTCCCTGTTACAATAGTATCCCTCCAATAATATCTATTGGGAGGAAAAGGATAACTCAGACTATTCTAAACATCTGGTCATTTGAAGACAGGGAAACAAATACCAGTTACCTTTTACTTACTATGGGTCCCCCAGGCCTGCTTGCATAGATTCTGGTTAATAATTTTTATATTGGGGTTACATCATTTTAATATTGTTTTTAGGTGAGGTGAGGTGAATAAAAAAAATCCAAAACTTTAAGGCTTAAAAAAAAAGAGGGACTCTGAGGCAGCGAGGAGAAGCACGCACCTCCCATACACCCGGTAGGAGGTTGCCTCCATACACTGCGCCAGAGAGAGAAACCTAGGCGGGTGAGAGGGGGGAACCTCCCGCTTCTTTGACTGAAAGTCGGCTGCTGCTGCTGCTTTCTCTTCCTTCCCATGCTGATGAGCTCACCTTTTCGCTCGCTTGCTCACTCACTTTGTAGCCGGCGCCTTTCCTTCACTATGATGACTCCTCGGTTTGGCTAAAGCTGTGTTGATCCAGCCGGGGCGAAGTGCCCCCTTTTGCCTTTCTGTGCCAGACACTCTGGGAGGCAACCTCACACTGGGTGTATGGGAGGCAGAACGAGAGAGTCACCACAATGAAGTGGTTTATTTCTTCTCCAAGTGCCCAGAGAAAGGAAAATGCTCCATTCACTCTGGGCTTCCAAAGCCTCCTTAAGTGCCTCCAAAATGCTCCTCTGGGAGCCCAGAAAAGCCCGAGATGGCTGGGAGTAAAGAGTGAATGGCAGGAAACTGGCCGGGCCTTTGTGCCACTCTCAAATTTCCTGGGAAATTTAGCATTAATTTAGCATTAATGATATTGATAATGATCAACTCACTTCCTAATTCAATGTTGGACAATTTCCCCACTAATGCTTGCAGCCTCTTCTAGAGTTATCCAGTCATCATTGTACCAAAGGAACAATGATTTGTAACCTTTCAGCAGTAGCTCAGTGTTTCCATGAAAACACTGCCAAAATGACTTCTCTGCATGCTTAAACCTAGTGCCTCAGGGAGAAGGTTCATTGGTTCAAGGGTTTAGAAACAAGGCAATATTTGCCTCTTTGTTCCATTTGGTTTCTGATATTTTTTTTAAAAATAAAGTCTATATCAAAAGCCCATACCATCTTTTCCCCCCAAACCACAAAGCTATTCCATTCAAGCTTTAAGGAAGTTGCTCCACTTTCAATTACCATTTTATGTCACTTCTCCTTTCTTTCACAGATACATCCTGACATATCAAAACCTAGCTTTTGTGCTTTGCCCTGTGCGATCCACATATGTTAAGTTATAAATGTTTTTCTTCTAACCCCCCTGCCATGTAAAGCAAGCACATGCCTAATCAGAGCTCAGCAGCATGCCAGTAGCTCTTGTGCTCTTTTGCTATTAGCATAGGATAATGATTTGCCAATTTAAAAACAGAACTGGGTCATATCTTGTCAAACTCAAAGCATAGCCTGACACAAATGTCTCTTCTTTTATTATTTCTTTCAAACCCCTCTAGGTGAAAGATTCATGCAGTCTACATTGAAGAAGCCATTGTATTGGCAAATTCTGAGCTCATAGAGCCTCCATTGAGACATACTCCAATGTTTCTGTAATAAAATCCATGGATCCCAGAGGCTGAAGTGGAGAGGATTTATTATTTAGATGAAAGTAAAATAAATGCTGCTAGTGATACCTTTCATTAGAGTAGGGATGTGGATAATTTCCCAGACAGATGGTTAAAATTCTATCTGGTACTAGTGCTCCAAAGGATGCAAATACTGGCAGTAAGTTGTTTTCTCCATTTCTCTCCACATGGCCACCAACATCCGGAAATAGGTAATGACAGCCATGCAGATAGAATTTATTTACTTAGTTACTTACTTACTTACTTACTTACTTACTTACTTACTTACTTACTTACTTACTTACTTACTTACTTATTTACTGACTGACTGACTGACTGACTGACTGACTGACTGACTGACTTACTTAATATTTATTTATTTATTTAGTCCAATACAAATTGAAAGTTAAAGAGAATAAAAACATGTAGTAGTAAATATCAGGGAAAGGATAGAAGAAAAGATATGAGAATAGAATACGTCAATGAAGAATAGAGGAAAGGATATATGAATGGAAGAAAAGATATATAAAATATAGGAAAGACAATTGGACAGGGGACGGAAGGCACCCTAGTGCACTTATGCTCGCCCCTTACTGACCTCTAAGGAACCTGGTGAGGTCAATCGTGGATAGTCTAAGGGAGAAATGTTGGGGGTTAGGGGTTGACACCATGGAGTCCGGTAATGAGTTCCACGCTTCGATAACTCGATTGCTAAAGTCATATTTTTTACAGTCAAGTTTGGAGCGGTTGATATTAAGTTTGAACCTGTTGCGTGCTCTTGTGTTATTGTGGTTGAAGCTGAAGTAGAGAAGATATATGAGATATAGGAGAGACAATAGGACAGGGGATGGTAGACACTCTGGTGCACTTATGTACGCCCCTAACTGACCTCTTAGGAACTTGGTGAGGTCAACTGTGGATAGTCTAAGGGTAAAGTGTTGGGGGTTAGGGAATGATACTACCAATGACTAAAGTCGTATTTTTTACAGTCAAGTTTAGAGTGGTTAATATTAAGCTTGTATCTGTTGTGGGCTCTTGTGTTGTTGTGGTTGAAGCTGAAGTAGTCTTTGACAGGCAGGATGTTGCAGCATATGATCTTGTGGGCAATACTTATATCATGTTTAAGGGGTCATAGTTCTAGGCTTTCTAGACCCGGGATTGTAAGTCTAGTTTCATAGGGTATTCTGTTTTGAGTGGTGGAATGAAGGGCTCTTCTGGTGAAGTATCGTTGGAAATTTTCAAGGGTGTTGATGTCCGAAATGCGGTGTGGGTTCCAGACAGATGAGCTGTATTCGAGGATGGGTCTGGCAAAAGTTTTGTAAGCTCTGATGAGTAGTGTGAGATTGCCGGAGCAGAAGCTACGTAGGATCAGGTTGACAATTCTAGAAGCCTTTTTGGCAATATTGTTGCAGTGGGCTTTGGCACTTAAGTCATTTGATATTAGTATTCCAAGGTCTTTTACTGAGTCTTTTACACACACAAACACAGTTACACATGCCACCCACAAATCCTGGCTGGCAGAAGTTATGGGAAACCCAGGGCACACCCTATTGTGACAGAATCAATTTAGCACAAGAATAACACACTCAAGATGAAAAGGATCCTCAGTCTGATAAAATTAATGTCAGGTGTGAACAGTCAAATCTATATCTGAAGACTTAAATCAGCTATTTTATTGCTCACGCCTTTAATGTGAATCTTCTCTGACTGACAGTTTGCATCTGGATAAACTTAGACAAGGTTCAATGACATTTAAGGGGTCAGGGATCTGATTTCACCCTTTTGTGCTGCCACCGCATTGGCCTTCTAGAGAGTAGTTAAGACTTGGCTTTTCTGGCAGGCCTGAGGTTGTTGAGTTCGTGGTTGTAATCGGTGAGACCTGGCCATGGAATGATATACAGTAGTAGTCCCTCACCTATCGCTGGTGTTACGTTCCAGACCCGGCCGCGATAGGTGAAATCCGCGATGGGGAATTTATCGACTGATAGTACTTATTTAAGTATTTATATTGTAATTGTTTGGTAAGTTTTCATTGTTTTAAGTGTTTATAAACCCTTCCCACACAGTATTTATTTTAGATACAGTATTTAAATACAGTATTTACAATTTTAGATATATATATATTTTTAAACCTGCCGATCGAGTTCGGCGGGCTGTTTAAATCTGCCGATCGACTTCCTCAGAAACCCGCGAACCAGCGAAGATCTGCAAATGATTTTTCTCATTAATATTTCTTGAAAACCCGCTATGAAGTGAAGCCGCAGTAGGTGAAGCGCGGTATAGCGAGGGACTACTGTATATGGTTTTTAATTGTTTTAAAGCTTAAGATGTTTTAAATATTTTATTCTGTTGTTAAGTCATCCAGAGTCCTTTGGGAGTTGGGTGACATATAAATTTAATAAATAAATAAATAAATTTAACATATTAACCTTGGTGATGCAGTGATTTGATTTCTCCCCCTGGTTTGGCCAGTTGCTCTCTGACAAATTATATGTCAGATTTTACCTGGTCAGATATTTTAAAGGGATCTGAATATCCTATGCAATTAGACTTACAATCCTAGGTTTAGAAAGCTTAGAACTACATTGTCTTAAACATGACCTATACATAGCCCATAAAATCATCTGCTACAACATTCTTCCTCTCTACTTCAGCTTCAACCACAACAACACACAAGCACACAAGAGATACAAACTTAAAGTAAACTGCTCTAAACTAGACTGCAGGAAATACAACTTTAGTAACCGAGTAGTTGATGCATGGAACTCACTACCAGACTCTGTAGTATCACCACCTAACCCCCAAAACTTTACCCTTAGACTATCCACTGTTGACCTCTTCCAATTCCCAAGAAGTCAGTAAGGGGCGTGCATAAGTGCACCAAAGTGCCTTCCGTTTCCTGTCCTAATGTTTCTCTTTTACTATTATATCTTTGTATACCAACAATACATATGTGACAAAACAAATAAAATTAAAAATTAAAAAATATCCAGTTTTCTTAAAGATGAAGCCCACATAACCACGAAGACTGGTTTCCAGTGGGAGAGGGTCTGTCTACAACATTTTACAGTAGCCAACAGAAGCTGGGCAGAACTTGCCTGAAACTGCATCCACGATCCCATTGTCAGTCAAACAGGCTAGATTTTATCTGTGGCAAAATTTGTGTCAGGATGAGAGGGAAAATCCTACTTTAAAACTGGAACAGCTAAAAGCAACTTTATGATGTCTGGCTGTGGACTGTGCTGAGATGAAGGCAATAATAGGAGGATATGGCATAAAGTAATGACATGTTCATATGGTGGTTAATGTGGATAAGAGCCCTAGAACTGTTAATGGCAACATCAAGGTGATTTTTAAGATTGCTTCTGATGAATGCTATTAAGATTCATTTAAAGAATGTAAGTACTCTCTCTCACTCTCTCTCTCTCTGTCTCTCTCTCTCTTTCTCTGTCTCTCTCTTTGTCTCTCTGTGTGTGTCATAGGCGTGAGGTCATAGAGATTGAATTATTCAAGAGACTTAAAGGGAAAGGACTGAATTCTCATGATCCTGAGAATTGTTTCCCCAAAGGGATCATTTGCAGAAGGAAGGGATTTGAGGAAAGTTGATGATGGAAGTGGATTGATTTTTCACTGGGATTCAGGAAAGGTGATAGAATCATCAGGAAGGATGAGAGAATTAGCTTTCTGTCTTGATTTCTTGTCTTCCCAATGCTACTATCTTATGCGGCACTATGAATTTACATAAAACAACAATGATGGCAACAAAGCAAGTTAATTGCATTTGCTTAATTTAAATTTAAGAAGTGTGGCTGCTGCAACCTAAGTTTCCCTAGAAGAATTTACAGTAATGCCTACAGCTTCTTGTGGTCATGCTGTGGTAAAGTGGAAATAATCAGCAACAGGAGACATACTCCATCTGCAGGGCATCTTCATTATGCTCTAATATTGAGCATATCAGATGCCTCCCCAAAAACTGAGTTATTGAAAAACAAAGGATATATTGATATTAGCATATCTGAAGGGATCAAATTTGCAAGAATGTGAAAAAACAATAATTGAAAAGAATAAATGGATCCCTCCTCCTCCCAGTAGCCAATGAAGGCTTAACACATTTAGTGTCTATTGAAAGAAATGTGAGGAAAAGAAAAAGAGAAGTACAGTGATACCTTGTCTTACGAACATAATTGGTTCCGGGATGAGGTTCGTAAGGTGAAAAGTTCGTAAGACGAAACAATGCTTCCCATAGGAATCAATGGAAAAGCTATTAATGTGTGCAAGCCCAAAATTCAAGCCTTTTGCCAGCCAAAGCGCCTGTTTTTGCGCTGCTGGGATTCCATGTTTTTGTGATGCTACAGGGGAATCCCAGCAGGGGAATCCCAGCAGCACAAAAACATCAAAGTCCTTGAAACCCCACCTCTGGACTTCAGTGTTTTTGTGATGCTGCAATTTCACTGAGGCTCCCCTCGCTGGGAAACCCCACCTCTGGACTTCCGTTGCCAGTGAAGCGCCCATTTTTGCGATGCTGGGATTTCCCTGCAGCATCGCAAAAACATGGAAGTCTGGAGGTGGGGTTTCCCATGGAGGGGAGCCTCAGGGGAATCCCATCAGCGCAAAAATGGGCACTTTTCTGGCAACAGAAGTCCAGAGGTGGGGTTTCCCAATGAGGGGAGCCTTCACCTGGCAATGGAAGTCCGGAGGCAGGGCATCCCACTGGCGGCGGCGGGTTCATAAGGTGAAAATAGTTCGAAGAAGAGGCAAAAAAGTCTTAAACCCCGGGTTCGTATCTCAAAAAGTTCGTATGACGAGAGGTTTGTAAGACAAGGTAATACTGTATAATAAATATTCTGGAAGAGACAGATTCACATACCGAAGTAAGTGTATTTGATATAGCATTGTTTATGTAGAAACTGTCATATAACTTTTTATATATACTGTTGTTGCTCTCCATCCCCATCTAATGGCAGGAGGGACACATACTTATTATATTGTTTTGAAGCGGACCCAACCAGTGGTGGGATTCATTTTTTTTTTACTATCAGTTCTGTGGGGATGGCTTGGTTGTCGTGGCAGGGGAGGGATACTACAAAATCTCTATTCCCACCCCACTTTGGGGGAAGGTTATTGCAAAATCTCCATTTCCTCCTGATCAGCTGGATACTTGGAAGGCAGAGAATAGATGGGGAGAGGGCCAGTCAAAGATGGTATTTACCAGTTCTCCGAACTACTCAAAATTTCTGCCACCAGTTCTCCAGAATTGGACAGAACCTGCTGAAACCCACCTCTGGATTGAAGCCCTTAATTCATCACCCTGCACTCTCAAAACAAGTGGATGCTAGGAAGCCAGGCTCCATTTTCCTTTAGCATTTGGAAGAGGCAGAAGCACAAAAAACAATCCATCTTAATCTGTGACATATTGCCATCCAAGGACAAACCCACATCCCACACACAAAGCACTGCTGGTGAGATTTAGATTACTTGTATTTATTAATTGTTATGTTCAGTAGCAATTCAATACTGCTTATCTTGTATTTAGTTCTCATTTTATGTATTCCTATTTTCCCCAGTTTCACCATGTCCTGTTCTTTCAATAAAGCATCCAGATCTATGCACATGGTCTGTTTTATTGGAGAATGGGTGGGTTTATCTGCATGTTGAGCTGCACACAAACTAACATGTATTGAGGAAAGAACATAAACCTAGCCATTTTGATGCATGAACAATGGATCTCAGCTTAATATTATCTGCAAAAAAGGCAACAATATATTTTCTTCAATAAATGGTGTCAAAACAATTGTAGCAGGACAAGAACGACTTGTTGCCAATAAGGGAGCAGAGACCAAGGAGATTGAGATTCCCAGGTTTATTTGATGCATGCATCAGGTTCAGAAGATATAAAATCAATGTCTGAACAATGTGGATTGTTTTTCAGGGCTCTTTATACATTTCCAAAGGAGTACAAAAACACACACAATATCAGCCAATCAGATACTAGTTGTCAACGTTTCCTTATACAGAAAGTAAAAAAAGGGTTATACAATGTAGAAGGTGCAGAATGTACAACAAAAAGGAACTTGCGGTTAGTATGTGGGTTCATGCATGAAGCTATGTGCCTTGAGAGCAGGTGTCAGATCTATCTCTGCACTATCAAAGCCATGTCCTTTTCCTGTAGCACAGCTATGTTCTACCGGATGCAAGGCATAGATTATAAACACAAAATGTACTTTTGTACTCTAAATGTCAAACATAACAATATACGTGGGGCATAGGTCAAGGCTTAAGAAATGCAGAATTTGGGCTAGCACTAAATATGAATGTATATCTCAGGCTAGCTTCCTCACAATGAGTTACCATAATTTATTCCTGGGTCATCTGCTATTTATCATAGGTGTTATGTACTGTCTGTGTATATGGTTTCACCCAGGTCCAGCATTTGAGCAGGAGAATGCTCAAATGCTATTGGTTGATGCATCTGACAACTCCCTATAAAAGAGCTAGCAGTCAGACTGCAAGTCGTTGGTTGTACAGAGAAGTTGCCAAGTACAGAAGTTCCTTTTGAAGTCTGCCTCCTGTCATTATTCCCACAACTCAACAATAGGTACTCAACTAATTATGTCTCTTACTTTGGAATGAAACAGGGCCCACCAAAAATAAAATAATGGATTTTGAACACTCAGTAAATATAGTGATTTGAATTAAAAAGTATTCAATGCTTATCAACCTTCCTTCAAATGATTCTACAAGTGGCATAGAGAAAGTAGGACAGAATCCAGAAAACAGGAAAGGTAAGTTTCTATTCAGATTATTGTTTTCTGAATGTTTTTAATATAGAATAACAGAGTTGGAAGGGACTTGGAGATCTTCTGGTCTAATTCCCTGCTTGAGCAGAAGAGCGTATACCATTTCAGACAGACTCTTCTTAAAAGCCTCCAATGAGGGAGCAGCCAAAACCTTTGAAGGCAGCTTGCCTATGGAACAGCAAGGCAAGGTAAATAAAGTTTATGTGATTTGACCAGGACAAACCACAATCTGTGTCTTGCTGGGTCATTGTTTAAGAGATATTTCCTTATCTAATTAGAGAAAGAGGATGACCAAGGGAGTATAAAACCCCAGAGTGAGCAGGAGCAACTTCTGACTTTCTTTCAGCTTTCCTATTGAGTTGAGATTCTGGCAGGGAACATTGGAAATTTCCTTGCCTTTACAAGGCAAGTAAGTGGCTGCTACTGGGTTGGAATGGGAGTGAGGGATTATGAGACTGGCTGGGAAACTGTCACAGAATGTTTGAAATGAATATCTTGTGACGCAGCATCACCCAACAATGTAGCAGCATCCAGTAGCATTGAAGCATTGAACTGAGACATCTCCCCATGTCTATGTAGTTTTATGTATGGTATGTTTGTGTGAATGCTTTTTAAATAATGGGGGTTTTAGGCTTTTAATGTTAAATTGCTATTTTAGGCTTTTAATATTAGATTTGTTATTGTATATTGTTTTATCACTGTTGTGAGCTGCCCCGAGTCTGCGAAGAGGGGCAGCATAGAAATCTAATAAATAAATAAATAAATAAATAAAATAAAATAATAATAAAAAAATAAAATAAAATAATAAAATAAAAAAATAAAAAAACTTCCCCAACTTTCATCCCTTTGGGAGTCATCTTTTGGACACATTCTGTAAGTTAGCCCATTTGTTGCCCTAGGAACCACTGTTTCGTCCAACTAAAAGCCATGTCAATGAGACTTTTAGTAATGTAGAGTGTTTTAGTAGTATAGAGAGCAACCTGAAATGTGGTGGTATGTGAATATCACCCTTCCAGAAATGGCTTATTTTGCAAACTGTTTGGACTAGTTTAGATGGCTTTAAAAAGAAATGGCATGCAGTCTCAAAGGATTAGCCTATGAGTCTCTCCAGCTTCCTTAATTCATTTCTTCCAATAATTCTTTCAATGTACAGTATAGCCCACTTTTCATCTGGGACTTTAAGTGGCAGCCTGTATTTCCCCCCCCCTGCAGCAATTATTGAAGTGAATTAAAATGGAAGGACATCAGGCTGAGAAGCACTGAGTAAACTATGGCTAATGGGAAAAGCAGATGCTTTTTTTCCGGCACTGCATAAAGCTGGACACCATATTGTCTATTTTGAGGAAACAAAAATGTCAAATTCGCATCATCATGGCATCATTACCTGACGTATCGTGACTTCCCTCCCCAGGCTAAACTGTGCATGGGTGTGGCCTAACGCACCCAGCCTGCGGACCAGCCCTGCCCTATTCCATGTAAATCTAGTTAGTGTTTTGTCATTGCGATGATGTCCTTGAAATATATTTTGGAGGCAGAATCTTTGTATGTAATGCCTCAACATCTGTGGTGGCTAAAATGTGAAGTTGAGATTGTCGGCAATGAAACAATGTTGTGTCAGCAGTGGATAAAGCTAAGGACCTCTCCATCACTATAAGCTCTTCACCGCTGAAGATATTATAATTGAGATGATCAGCCGTAAATGGATATCCACAGGGGAGGAAGGGCGAGGGGAAACTGAATTGATGCCCAAATGATGCCATGCACATGGTTACATTACATATGTGTATCCTGACACAAGTACACAAATGCATCATTTGTGTGACTGGATCATACTGTATGTGCATAGCATTACTTTTTGCTGTAGACACTGCTAGATCAGTAATGCTTTCTTCACAAGCATCCCTTTCCTTTGAAGGCAGATCTGTTACATAGGTAAATGATAGTTCTTAACCCTTCCCCCTTTTAGTATAATGTAACCTAAAGGGTTTCATTGGCTCATTTAGTTTTTGCTGCAGCTGCTCCAGTGTCAAATTCCAGATAAGCAGATTAAAACCAGAGAGCTGTTAAGATCAGATAATGAGCAACACATTAAATATAGAACTGTTTTACTTTGTTATCAAGGATTGGGCTCAATTTGAAGCATCTCTTGAGGATGTAGAGCAATACAGGCTGGCGTTTTGGATTGACAGTCCTGTAGTGTTATTTAGAAATAAAATAAATCATAGTGGAATGGAGGAAATATACATCCGTTATTCTGTTTTCCTCCAAAAAACTGTTTTTCTTTGCTCAATTTTGCATCCTCTTGCCCTTCATCGGCTAGCAGAGTAGACTTTATTATTCTCTCTAAAACTGCAAGCAACTGTCTCAAAAACATTGCCCAGTATTAGTGTAGTTGTATGAGGGCTGGAGAATTCTGGAACTTGAAGTCCACCCATCTTAAAATTGGCAAGGTTGAGAAACACTGGTGTAAATAATGGCTTAACTGTATGTTAGATTCAGGAAGCCAGAAGCTAAGCAAAGAAAAGTTCCAGGGGAAAAAATAAAAAGCCAAATAAAAATGAGTCCTGTGCTTTGGGTGTTTCAAAGCTTTCTCGGCTACATCTGGAAGAAATTAAGCTAAGGGCATTTAGGACAGCTGTCCTTTCCCAAGTCCCCACATGGATCCATCTGCCTCCTTCAGCAAAGTTAGTCAAGCTCCCCTCAGGCGTGCTTATGGGTGTGCCACATAGCTCTCCTCTTAACATTGTCATTTCCCATTGAGTCTTATTTTCAAACCTGCAGCTTGAAATTTTGTACGTAAATCTGCTTTTATAATTGCAAATTTTTGCTAACATAATTGGGATAAGAACCATGCATTTCTTCAAGAATTTAATAAGATAGTTTGGTTTTAAAGCCTTTATGGAAGAATGCCAATTTTTATGCCAATCACCACATACAATCTTAGAATGTTATGGTACCATGACTGTTATCATGGTAATTTTGGATGAATGTCCATTAGTACCCCATGAGATGCTTGCACAATTACATTCCTAGTGTATGCCTAAATAACTTTCATGTTTTGAGTTTTCCTGTGGCAAACGTTTTTGTGTAAATTTGCCTTTGGTGTAGGCTTTTTAAAATAGAGAATGGTTCAGTATAAAATATTAACTTTTCGTAAAGTTTTCATTGGATCAATATCAAAACAGCACTTATTTTTTGCAATTGAAGAATTACCCCCTCTCCTTTCTTAAGGACTCCCAAACCATGTTGAGCCCATCTAACCCAAGGCGCTATGAAACTCCAAAGCTTCTTATTCTTTGCATGACTTCTTCCTCATTCCCTATGTCTGAAACCAGTTTCCTTTCTTTTTCTTTTCTTCTCTCTGTTTTTCTCTCTTGTCTCCTGCAGGCAGGAAGGATGGGTCAGAACTCTGATCTAATCACCTGCCAAGAATTGCTGAAATTAAGCTGAAGGTAGCATGTTCCCCTCCAGTTACAAATGGCCTACCTTTGAATTAGATCAATTCTGAGGGGGGGGGGAAATCAATACATGCATTCTGATTTAGAAATGTGAAACCGTGAAAAAGATGAAGATGGGGGAAGGAAAGGATTTAGTCAACTCCATTGTTTTCTGAAACTTTACATCTTTCTACAAAGTCATCTGGTTCTCTGGTTTACTTAAACAACATTTACAACCTTATTTGGGTTGAAAACATGACATTTCATTTGGCAACCTAGTGTCTGACATGGTATGTATACTGACAGTTTATTTTTATGAGTGGCATTTTTCTTGGCTAAACCTACCAAGGGAACAAGAAGTGCAAACCAGGAATTAATAAGGTTTGTTGACCTTTAGAACCAACACTTCACTCCTTATTATTTTCCTAATTTATTTGAAATTGCATTTCATTTTCTTGTCATATAAACAAGACACTAATTTTACTTCCAGGTTTGTTTGTTTTTTATTCAGAAATTGACAACAGAAGAAGGGGGAAAAAATCCCCACAATTTTCTTCATCTTGAATAGAATAATAATAAATTATGTAAACAGCCAACACATTTGTTGTTGATGTTCATCTGGTTGAGGTAAACCTGTAATAAATCTTAGTAATGTGACCAGTTCTATAGAAGATGTTTCAGTTGTCAATTTTAACTTGCACCACAAATATTAAAGGTGTGGGAGCTAAATATGTACTTGGAATTGAGCCATAAATTGTTATTTTCTAGAACACTCTCTATTGTTGCAAGAAGAGCTTAAAACAATTTATATCAGAATTAAGCCATTTTATCCAACATCATTTTATACCTTAATATGAATTTGAACCAGTTCTCAATGAACCATGTTCAACTTTTGAGATATTAGATAATATTGGCCTTTTGAAATCATATCTCTCAATATCACTAATAGGCATAAAAATTCTGATATCTCCTTTGTCTGCTAAATGAAAAAAGGCACAACGAACGCATTTACTAGAAAAAAAAATGTATGAAGAACATTTTGGGCCTTTACAGTGCAATCTGTATGTGTTTATTTTCCATGGCCAATTAACCCAAGGTGGTCAAAAAGACACATTTGGCAAGATAAATACCTTGAGTCAGACTCATCAACTCACAGGGATACTGTTCTTGTTAAAATGCACATTTTAGAAAGGAACTGCTTCATGGCCCATTGCCTCTTCATGTCTTTTTTCTTCTGCTACTACTTCTTCCTGGTCCTCTTCTTTTAAAATTGATTGAAGCTCTTATTCTTATGACGTTATTGATGTTGTTGTTGTTGTTGTTGTTGTTATTATTATTATTATTATTATTATTATTATTATTATTATGTCAGTACAACACAGCAAACGAGATCACTATGCTGGATTTTGTATTTCATCACCAGTCGAGCGCTTCCCAAGCACCTAGGACTGCGTGATGTAGCGGCGAATTATGTTTGCCGATCCCAGTAAAGCGGCCTTTTGCATTTGACAGATGGAGATTTTGTCAATTCCGATGGTTTTCAAATGTCCGCTGAGATCCTTTGGCACTGCGCCCAGCGTGCCAAGTACCACTGGGACCACTTTCACTGGCTTATGCCAGAGTCGTTGTAGTTCGATTTCTAGATCTTTGTATTTCACTAATTTCTCTAGCTGCTTCTTCTCAATTCTGCTGTCTCCTGGGATTGCGATGTCAATGATCCATACTTTCTTTTTCTCCACGATCACAATGTCTGGTGTGTTTTGCTTCAGAATTCAGTGAGTCTGAAGTCGGAAGTCCCACAGTAGTTTTGCTTGCTCATTTTCGACCACTTTTTCAGGCTTATGATCCCACCAGTTCTTTGCCACTGGTAAATGGTAGTTCCGGCACAAATTCCAGTGGATCATCATCATCATCATCATCATCATCATCATCATCATCTAATAATAATAATAATAATAATAATAATAATAATAATAATAATAATAATAATAATAATAATAATAATTATTATTATTATTATTATTATTATTATTATTATTATTATTATTATTATTTTGTAGTTAAAGTACTTGGACTAGAATGTTTGTGAAAGGCTTAATGGTTACTTTGTATTTCATCCATTCTAGACGTTCTTGAATTACAGTTCCCATCCTCCTTCATATTACTAGGAGTTTGAGTTGGAACTGAAGTTGGAGTTCCTTACCTCAGCCTTACATAAACCTCAGGCTTTCTCACTGCTAGATTTGGCAGACAGGCATGCAAAGAAAAAATTATCCTAAAGAGTTTGCCTGCATTACTTAAAATTTGAGTCTTTTTGAATCCAGGATAGGAACTGGTAAGCTAATATACTATTGGCTGTAAGGATATCGTTTAAGACTGATTGGAAAGAGGGTCCATTTAATGATAAACAGAACCACCAAGGTTTGTGGTTCTGGTGCAGATATCAAAATGTAGCTGAGAGTGGGTGGCTTTTATATCTTATTTTGGGCTTCTTGTTCCTCTGCAAAGACGTGTATTCTATTGGCTGTTTCTAGATTCCTATGGGGTTATGTTATGTAGGGGTCATAGCTGGCTATACCAGCAAAAGAGAAAATGCTTTTGCCTGTGTAGCCTAGGTATTTGTCTGAGCTAATTTTGTCAACCTTTTGTTTGTTGTTTATCTGAGTTTCTATCTTGACCCAGCCTTTCTGCATGGATTACCAAAACTGCATTTCTAAAAGCTGGCTTCAGTTTCTGCTACCGTGTTTCCCCGATAGTAAGACAGTGTCTTACTTTCTTTTTACCCCCAAAAGCCCCCCTATGTCTTACTTTCGGGGTATGTCTTACATTGGAAAAAAATTGAAAGGGTCCTTTTAGCGGCAAAGGATTTCCCTCGGTGCACGCGTGGAGCCGCAGACGCGTGTCGGGGAAGCGTGTGTCTGGAGGGGAGGAGCCGCTCTGCGCAGTTGGGCAGCCCCACCTGCCTAACTGGACCAACGAACGCTGAACGTGGTGCAATAACAGCCCAGCTACTCTAACCTCCCGCAACTAGCGCATCAAAGTTTTGCATCTCTACTTTGGGTCGCGTGCTTATGCTTGTGTTTAAAGGGAAAGAACTTAGTATTGCTATCGGAATTCTCTCGACGGGGAAGGAGGCTGAACCGCAGATATAACGTTGGGAAGAAGGTGCAAGGAATCGCGTGGGGGGGGATACCGGCGGTGGTTTGGATTAAGCGATCGTAATCCCCCAAAAGGACGAACTCCAGCCTCGGAAGGCCGATGAACCGATGGCTACGAAATTAAGGCTTTTCTTTGAGAGAGAGAGAGAGTGGGGGATAGTCGTCGTCGGAGCGCTAAAGACCAGGGCAGAGAAAGCGCGAGCTGCATGCGGGAGAAGCGGAGGAGGAATCAGGCAAGCCGAATGGGAATCCCTCCCCTGCCCTCCCTCGCTCCATTCCCCGCCAGCAACTCCTCCGCAAACCCACCTCTACATCCTCGCTCTGCAAGTGCCGAGACAGGCGGACCACATTGCAAAGGGCTGCCTCTCCTGCCGCCGCTGCTATTGCTAATGCCCGGGGCTGTAAGCAAAACCCGGACCAGACTCACACAGAACAGGCTCCCATTCGGCTTGCCTGATTCCTCCTCCGCTTCTCCCGCATGCAGCTCGCGCTTTCTCTGCCCTGGTCTTTAGTGCTCCGACGATGACTATCCCCCACTCTCTCTCTCGAGGGAAATCCTTTGTGCCTTGCCGCCGAGCTCTCCCACCTGCTCGGCGGGTCATCGGGCTCCCCCCCCGCAATACCCCCGTGTTTCCCCGAAAGTAAGACATTTGTCTTACTTTCGGGGTATGGCTTATATTAGCCGACCCCCCTGAAACCCCCCATATGTCTTACAATCGGGGGGGTCTTACTATCGGGGAAACACGGTAGGGGCAGGGAAACAGGCTGGTTTCTGAATAGACTGGCCCAATCTTTCTTAATGTGCCAAAAAAGTATCTGCTGAGGGTTATTAAGAAAGACTGAGTATGCTTTCTGTCTTTAAAAAAAACCCCCGTTTCTCCATTTCTCATTTAGGGAAATATAATACTCCGCCTTTTAAAAATATTTCTCAAAATACAAGGGTTATCCAGAAAGTAATGCACCAGGTGGGAATATCTTCAAATTCAATATAAATTTTCAAAACATAAACATACACCAGGTATCGAAAAATATAATATGTTAGATAAAATATTCCCTGGTCCACAGGAAAAACTAATTAAGAAATTCTATTGCTGTTTCACAATTAACAATCTAGATACAACTACACTTAAAACTAATATCAAAAAATGGAATCTAGATCTGAAACATGAAATTCACTCTGATGAATGGCAACTTATATGGAGAAGGAACTTTAAAATGACACTAGCCACTCCATATAAAGAAAATTTAAACAAAATGTACTATACATGGCACATTACCCCTGTAAAATTAGCGAAAATAGACAACTAATTATCTCCCACCTGCTGGAAATGTCTAAAGGAACAAGGTACATACTTTCACTTATGGTGGCAATGTGAAAAATCCCAGGCGTACTGGAAAAAAATAGGAATCTGGTTAGATGAAATCCTCAACATAGAGATAGATAAAACTCCAGAATGTTTCCTCTTGGGTATTATAAGACAAAATTTGAAAAAAAAAATCAAATTTATCTAGTTATACATATTACTACAGCGGCCAGACTAGCATTTGCACAATGGTGGAAAAATGATGACATGCCACATGATGGACTAATATTAGAAAAGATTAGAAGCTGCGCAGAAATGACCAAACTAACTATGGAACTTAGAAATAACGAAGATTCTGTCTTTTATAACTGCTGGGACTCTTTCTACTGCTGGGTAGAAAAGGGGGAAAAAAGAGAGAAAAAATCTGATTGATTAACAATTGTAATTGTATGTATACAAAAATAACAGTCTGGTGTTTATTTTATTTTAGTAAAAGATTGAAAAAAGATATATACGAAAACCAACCTATTTATAATTTTTCTGCTATTTCATACTCAACTTTATCTCTTATTTATATACAATGTAATTATTTAACTATACTATATCGGGATATTGAGAATATTCATAGCACAACTTATTACCATAGATCTGCCGTTCACCCGCCCAACCTTTTAAATGTATTTTCTGTTGTTATTGTATATTGTCTATTGATGTTTATATGTTGCTATGTTTTTTGTATAGTCTTGTAAATAAAAAATTATTTTAAAAAAACCAGAAAGTAATGCACCACATTTTTTTCTTCAACAATTATTTATTGAACACAATGAAACTTACACACAAGAAAGAATGATTTTTCTTCTACACTCCCCTATTTTCCCACATAATCTCCATCCCGTTTTATGGCCTTCCTCCAGCGAGACACAAGGGCGTGTACTCCCTGTTGGTACCACTCCTTGTTCTGGTCGTGAAGCCCTTTCTGCACTGTGCAAATCACCTCTTCGTCATCCTCAAAATGTCTTCCACGAATGGCATCATTTAATGGCCCAAACAAGTGGAAGTCTGAGGGAGCTAAGTCAGGACTGTAGGGGGGAAGGGGTAACACTGTTCAACCCTGTTTAGTGATGTGTTCCGAAGTCCTCAAACTTTATTTATTTATTTATTTATTAGATTTATATGCCGCCCCTTTCCGTAGACTCGGGGCGGCTCACAACACAATAAAAAACAGTTCATGACAATTCTAATAATTTACAATTTAAAATATTTTAAAAAACCCATTATTAAGCAGACATACCAAGCATACCATACATAAATTGTATAGGCCCAGGGGAAATATTTCAGTTCCTCCATGCCTGACGACAAAGGTGGGTTTTAAGGAGTTTACGGAAGGCAAGGAGGGTAGGGGCAGTTCTAATCTCTGGGGGGAGCTGGTTTCAGAGAGTCGGGGCCACCACAGAGAAGGCTCTTCCCCTGGGTCCCGCCAACCGACATTGTTTAGTTGACGGGACCCGGAGAAGACCCACTTTGTGGGACCTAATCGGTTGCTGTGTGAGGCTGAGTGTTATCATGTTGAATCAAACATTCACCTGGGTTGTTATGGTGCCGAAGTCACTGGAAGTGCTTCTTCTTCATACAAGCTTCAGAATTAATGGCATCAGATCAATGACTATGACACCCAAACACAGTGCCAAAACACTGATCATGATCTTACTGGCAGAAGCAGTTGCTTTGAATTTTTTTCTTCTGTGGAGATTAAGGATGATGCCATTCCGTCAACTGTTGTTTTGTTTTGGGCTCAAAACGGTGAACCCAGGTTTCATCATCTGTCACAATCCTGGACAAGAACACTTCCCCCCAGCTTCAAAACTTTTCAGCAGCTCAGAATAAATGTTTTTTTTCTGAGAGATTTGTGGTCCACTGTAGTGTTCCCTCTAATTTATAAATAAATAAATAAATAAATAAATAAATGAATGAATGAATGAATGAATGAATGAATAAATAAACAAACAAACAAACAAACAAACAAAAAACCCACCCTGTTTTGCCTCAGAGAATTTCAAAATAAAATACTGTACTGTGTGTCTATAACAGTGAGCTCATAATAGGGCAACTCTATCAATATCAAAAGGCCACTTAAATAGTTGAGCTACTTTCAAACTAGATTTTGATTTTCTTTCTCTCTTCCTTACTCCCATTCTTTTTCTTTCTCTTTTCCTTCCTCTCTTTTTTCTATCTGTTTCTCTCTCTTCCTCTCTTCCTCTCTCTCTCTTTCCCTCTCACTCTTTCCCTCTCGGCTTCTGGGCAGGTTTGGAAAACTCTGAGTTGATGATGATTTTTAAGTGAGCGATTGCTCACTGCTCAGCTTACAGGGAACTATGGCGGAACCCATCGTGCACACACTTTTCAGTAATCAAGAGCACGGATTATTGCATCCCTACTTTTTTTGCTGATTGACAGCTTCAGCACCAACTGCTGAGTTGTTATGCGTCAATCCTCATGAATGAGCACATCAGTAAGCTGCGCATTGTCAGGTGTGGCAGCTGTGGCTGGCCGCCGCGAATACTGCAAATCTTGGAGCTCTGCCGAACCGTCTTCTAATGGCCTCACCAGGGAGGGCTATAAGCCATAATGGTGGGAACACCGTTCTGGTGGTGGCAATGGAACGGGTAGGTTAGCTCCATTGTGGCTGCCAATGCACACACAACCCAGTAAAAATTTCTACTAATTCTCGTAAAAATTACTGGCAATTTTTGCTGCTGGGAGGGTGCCAACTCCTTTTTAGGCTCTACTCCATTTTATCAGCTGAGCCAGGAAAGATTACATGTTTTTTCTGTCGAGTCACCTGGCATACCCAAATATGGGAGGGAGCTCACTGTCTGTGACTTAGGGGAAAAATCACTGCCTAGCAAGGCATAAGCAGCCCAGGTTCGAATCCTAGAAGCGTATGGCTTGGCTGACGAAAGCTAAAAAGCTTGAAATACAGTAGATCTATACCAAATCTCCCTTTATTTCTTTATAAGTTCTTTGCAAGTTTGGAAAATATGGTTTGGTGTCTGGATGGCTCCTGGAGTGGGGCTGAAAAGGCAAAAGGGAGCAGTGAGCTACCTCCTGGGTATGCCAGCTGACAAAACAGAAAAACATGTAATCTTTCCCTGTCTCAGCTGATAAAAGGAAGTATAGCCTTTGCAAGTTTGCAATGTATGTATGTACTGTATGTATGTATGTGTATGTGTATGTGTATGTGTATGTGTATATGTATATGTGTATCTATATCTATATCTATATCTATATCTATATCTATATCATCTATATCATCTATATCATCTATATCATCTATATCATCTATATGTATATGTATATGTATATGTATATGTATATGTATATGTATATGTATATGTCAAGAATAGTCCTAAAAATGCGAGTTCCAGGTACATACGTGAATGATGAGGCAGCAGCCATCTCGATCACCGGAACATAGAAACTTTAATAAAACCACTTAGCTTTCGTTAGCGTGCTGCTAACTTCGTCAGAGTTTTAAAATGCCGTGGGAGACAAACATCTTTATAAAGCATTACTCAGTCTGCTCATTACCCGCGTCACGGGGCCACACCCTTCCCTCCCCCCTGCGGTAAGCCTAATTGTGGGCTTAATCATGCTGGCTGAAGGGAGATCTACCTCTTTTGCTCGTGTTTGTTGCCTTTTTCCCTCCCCAAGGGAGGGGGTGGAATTGTGAGGCTTAATCCTGCTGGCTGTAGGGAGACCTGCCGCTTTTACTCGTGTCTGTTGCCTCCCTTGGGGAGGGAAAAAGGCAACAAACACGAGCAAAAGAGGTAGATCTCCCTTCAGCCAGCATGATTAAGCCCACAATTAGGCTTACCGCAGGGGGGAGGGAAGGGTGTGGCCCCGTGACACGGGCAATGAGCAGACTGAGTAATGCTTTATAAAGATGTTTGTCTCCCACGGCATTTTAAAACTCTGACGAAGTTAGCAGCACGCTAACGAAAGCTAAGTGGTTTTATTAAAGTTTCTATGTTCCGGTGATCGAGATGGCTGCTGCCTCATCATTCACATATGTATATGTATATGTATATGTATATGTATATGTATATGTATATGTATATATACATTAATAGGAAAGTGAACACAAGAACAAGGGGACACAATCTGAAGTTAGTTGGGGGAAAGATCAAAAGCAACATAAGAAAATATTATTTTACTGAAAGAGTAGTAGATCCTTGGAACAAACTTCCAGCAGACGTGGTTGGTAAATCCACAGTAACTGAATTTAAACATGCCTGGGATAGGAGATCTGCGCATGCGTTGCTCTAGATAGACGCACCGAGAGAAAGCTCCCTCTTGTGAAGAAGGAAAAGTAAAAGTTAACCCTCGACAACCCTCTCTAGCTCGGTGAAAGTGGATTGAGAGGAAGCAAATTGAACAAGCTGTTGAAAACTTTATGAGAAGGAGTTAAAAGTTGAAGCAAGTAATAGTTTTTAACGTGTGTAAGTGGATAAGCGAGAACAAAGGAAAGATGGCGTCTACTTCGGGGTTGGAAGGAAAGATGGATTCGTTGCTTAATGCATTTGCTGACATGGGACAGCTGCTCCAAGATATGAAAAAGGAATTATCAATCATTGGTGCTGGAATGGCAGACTTGAAAGAACAATCCAAAACACAAGATCAAAGAATTGGGAAACTGGAGGTGGGGAAGTCTCGCCAGGAAATCCGCATCATTAACTTGGAGGACAGACAACACAGATCTAATCTTCTTCTGAGGGGTTTTCCCAAAGACTTTGTGGAGAGTAAACATCTTATTCAAGAAATCCTTCAGTGGTTCAATGAAAACAAGGTTAAATGTGACCTACAAGAATTTGAAAGAGCGCATTGGGCTTTTGGATCTCGGAATCGAGGGGATTCAAAAGACATTATTGTAAGGTTTGCCTCAGAAAGGAGAATGGCAGAAATATTCAAAGAGTTGAAGCAGATTCTAAACTTATGCTACAAAGCTATTCCAATACGTGTTTTAAAAGATCTGTCTGCTGAAACCCTTAAAATGAGAAATCAGATGAGAGAAGTGACCTCCCAACTTTATGAAAATGGAATTAGGTTTATGAAAATGGAATGGCGTTATCCAGCTACAATATTTGTTTTTAAAGATTCCAAGGCTTTCCAGGCGAGATCGTTGGAAGAGGGAAGAAATTTGCTTCATCAGTTGGGGTTACATCCGGATGAAGCGTCCCAGGCACAGACATCGAAAAACCGGCCAGAAGCAGCAGAGGGAGAGTTGTTTATGCTCCAACCAATCCGTGTAGCAGAACAAAGCAACACGGAGAAGATCGCAGCACTCCAGAAGGAACTGGATTCTCTCCAGGAGAAAGAGAAGAGGGACGAGCCAAGGGTCACCCGCCAGAAGAAAAAATAATAAACTGAACTGAGCTGACTTACTAATATGGTACTATGATTTTCAACTAACTAATCTCTTTCTTGTGTACTTTTTTTAATTTTTTTCGCTAATTAATAAGGGGAGAGGAGGGAAGGAGGGGGGAATCTTTTGATATGATGTAAAATGGGGAGAAAGGGGGGAGCTTTCTGGTGGAACGCAGATCCAGGGGTGCCTCTCGATAACGAAAGGTTTTTTCGTTGCCTCCCCCTGGGGGGGGGGTTAGGGTAGAGGCACTAGGGTGGAGATTCATGGCAACTAAAAAACATTTTTCCGGTAGGCTCTGTTTTGCAGGAGGGGGAAATGTATTTAAAATTATGTAAATGGGTGATATAGGGTTATTATCGTTGAATGTAAATGGTCTTTCATCACAGAAAAAACGTTTTAGAATCATGAAGCTGACTAGGGACAGTAAAGTTGATGTTTTATTTTTATCAGAAACTCATAAAGGAAGGGAAAAAACAGATAGATTAGTTACAAATAGTGAGTGGCAACAAGTTTATGAGTCGAGAGGCACAACCAAATCAAAAGGAGTCGCCATCTTGTTTAACCGAAGAGTGTACTTTCAATTAATTAATATTAAAAGGGACAAAGATGGCAGAATGTTATTTATTAAGGGGAAAATAAAAAATAAGTTAGTAACCTTAGAGGTAATTTATGCTCCTAATGTAAATGCAAAACAATTTATAATAAATGTAAAGCGGAAACTAGATAATTTTGCGGAAGGTATAGTGATCTTAGCAGGCGATTTCAACTTGGAATTAACAGCAGGGAGGGGGGAAAAGAAAAAGTTACACTTAAATAAAATCAATATGACGGATTTACATGAAAACATAGCAAACAGAGACACCTTCTACTCTGCAAGACATAATAAATTTAATTATATTGATTATATGTTAATTAATAAGACAGATGAGGCAAAGCTTAAGAAAGTGGAAGTGAAAAGTATCTGGTTATCAGACCACGCACCTCTCTTGGCAGTGATCAAGATACGGACCGGTAGGAAACAAAGAATTTGGAGATATAACCCTCTGGTTTCAGCTAATGAGGAGAATAGAATTAAATTACAAAGGGAACTTAATGGATTCTTTTGTATTAATGCAACAGGTGAGGTTAAACAAACAATAGTTTGGGATACACATAAAGCAGTAATGAGGGGCAACTGCATTAGTACTGAAGCTTTTATTAGGAAATCCTGGGATGTTAAGAGGAATAATTTATTAAAAGAAATAGATTTAATCCAAGAAACTTTAAAAATTACAAGAAATAGAGAATGGAATTTATTATTATCATTTAAGAAAAAGAAATTGCAATCACTTGATGAAGAAAGATGGAATAAAATGAATATGATTATGAAACATAGAATTAGAGGTTGGAGTCACAAATCAATGAAGCAAATGGTACATTATTTGAAAAAAAGAAAAGAGAAATCTTACATCTCTGCTTTAAAAGATAAGGATGGTGTAATAAAACGTAGTAATGTAGAAATGGAAAAAATAATGAGAGATTTCTATGGGGAATTATATAAAAAAGAGTATGTTGTTTCGCAAACCTCAGAGGTTAAAAAGAAATTAGAGGAAGAAGATGCCCAAATGTTAAATGCAAAAATTACAAGTGAGGAGATATCTAGAGTTATTAAGGGATTGAAACCGGCCAAAGCTCCAGGTCCAGATGGTTTTACTGCTGAATATTATAAAGTGTATATGAATGAATTATTACCGCATATGGAGAAATTGTTCAATAATGTGTTGGAGACTTTTGAAACTCCAAAGACATGGAAAATGTCAGAAATTATAACGGTCCCAAAACCAGATCGTGATTTAATGGATCCGAGTTCTTATCGCCCCATCAGCCTATCAAATCAAGATTATAAGATATTTATGAAAATATTGGCAAATAGGGTGGAGAATATATTACCAAAAATAATTGGAGAAGATCAATATGGATTTGTGAAAGGAAGGAAAATTTATGAAACAATAAGAAACGTGGTCAATGTTTTACACCATGCTACCAGTACCAAAAGGAAATTATGCATTTTAAAATTAGATGTCTATAAGGCTTTTGACAAAGTTAGCCATGACTACCTACTTCAATTATGTAAAGATTTAAATATGGGAAACATATTTTGTAGAGTTATAGAAACAATATATAAGGATAATGTGGCTCAAATTAGAGTAAATGGTAATAGAACAGAAATGGTTAAAATTCAAAATGGAACTAAGCAGGGTTGCCCACTATCCCCAATGTTATTTGCATTAGCAATTGAGACCCTAGCAAACAAAATTAGAAATGATAAGGAATGGAGAGGCTATCAAATAGGGGAATTGGAATTGAAATTAAACTTATTTGCAGATGATGCTATAGTGATGTCTGAAACCCCAATTGAAATGATGAAAAGAATAATGATACTACTTCAGGAATTTAAAGATCAATCTGGACTGAAGGTTAATATAGACAAATCAGAGATAATATGTTTAAATACAGGCCCTAAAGAGCAAATCGAGATTCAAAAAACTTCAGGACTGAAACTAGGTTGTAAAAAAATGAAATATTTGGGAATTTGGTTATTCAAGAATCCAATAAAAATAGCAACGGCCAATTATAACCTAATATGGAAAAAAATCCAGAAGCAGATTAAAAATTGGAAGGGTAAAAAGTTAGGAAGAATGGCTAAGATTAGGGCTCTTAAGATGATGATAATACCAAAAATGATGTATTTGTTTCAGGTTCTACCTGGTAGTTTTCCTGAGGCAAAATTAAGAGAATGGGATAACAGACTAAATTTTTGGATTGAAGGAGATAAAAAACCCAGAATAAGGAAACATTGGCAGATTGCACAAGAGAAAGAGGGTGGGTGGGTGGGGCAGCCCATGTCTAGTATTATATAGAAATGCATTTCAAATGGAAAGGTTAATGGAGCTACAGTTATGGGGGGAAAAGAAATGGGTACGAATAGAAAAAGAAATTAATAATATAAATAATAAAGAACTATTATTTAAAAATTGGAGTAGAATTGAAACCAGTACCTTAAGTGATCCTTTTAAAGCATGTTTAGAAATATGGCTTAAATGGCAGAGGACAAGTGGAATAAAGGTATCCAGGCTATCAACGTTACATGTATTGAATATAGGGGATGACGTTAATCTAAGTAGAATTATTAAATAGTAAAGGAATAACGAGAATTGAGCAATTATATGAGAAAGATGGAAGAGTTAGTAGAACTAGATTGGAATGGTGGATTGGTAAACAGAAATGGTTGCAGATTAATGCAATATGTACATACTTAAACAAAAGTGAGAATAAAGAAGCCTTCTTACGGGAAGAAAATAGTGTAGAAAAAATAATAAGTGAAAAGATAAATGAAAGTAAAGCACAAGCTGGTAGTATATATAGAATGCTATTGCAAATGGAAGAAGAAGTAACAAAAAGTTTAACAAGATGTTGGCAGGATGATTTACAAATAGATGAAAGAGAAATGAAAGAAATAATAGAAAATATATACAAGATTAAAAATACGAGAGTTAGAGAGATGAGAAGAAAAATCTTACATAAATGGTACTATACACCTGTACAAATTGCACACTTCCAGGGGAAAGAGAAGGGCATATGTTGGCAAGGATGCCAGAAAAAAGGAATTTTTATGCATATGATCTGGGAGTGTGCAGAAATTCAGAAATTCTGGAATGTAGTCCAGAATGAAATTAATAAAATGTTAAACATTAACTGGATTATTACAAAAGAAATAGCAATTTTAATCAAATATAGAGAACTAGGAGAATTTAAGGAAATTAAAACCGCAGCATTGGAAAGTGCTCAAGCGGTGATGGTATTAGGATGGAAAGATTCTACAAAATGGACACTACAAAATTGGTACTGGTACATGGTGGACCACATACATTTTGAAATCATGGAAATAAGATTAAACAATTTCGATGACAACAAATTGGAGAAGTTGATGGTGCGATGGAATAAGGTAAAAGATTATATGTTAAGTAGAATCTGTGATGTAAATATGAAAAATAAATTGCAATCACTCTTTTAGTAATACTTGATCAAGATAGAGCCAAAGAATAATAGATAAACAATTAAATTTTTTTGAATCCTCTTGTATGGGTGGTGGGGGTGATGGGGTGTGTGTTGTTGTTAGGTGATGGGCACATGCACTGTGCACTGTTATATGTTTGTTTTATGTAAACTTTTAAAAATCAATAAAATTTTATTTTAAAAAAAAAACATGCCTGGGATAAACATATATCCATCCTAAGATAAAATACAGGAAATAGTATAAGGGCAGACTAGATGGACCATGAGGTCTTTTTCTGCCGTCAGTCTTCTATGTTTCTATGTTTCTATGTAACATATTTTTGCTGATAATGAAAAGGAAGGGAGACTACTATAAATCTATTTATATATACATAAATATACATACATACATATACATACGCACACACACTCACACACACATGTATATATACATTGCTCAAAAAAAATAAAGGGAACACTTAGAAAACAGAATATAACTTCAAGTAAATCAAACTTCTGTGAAATCAAACTGTCCACGTAGGAAGCAACACTGATTGACAGTCAATTTCACATGCTCTTGTGCAAATGGAATAGTTGTGTAAATGAAATAGTCAATGAGAATATTTCATTCATTCAGATCTAGGATGTGTTAGCTCACTACCTGCCTCTTAGCATGAATGCACCATTCTAATTATAGCGATTTAAGAAAATTTGTCCTTGGGGTGAAGTTTCAAACATTCTAGCCCAGTCTGCAGACCACTTAAAAGGAAGCACTTGGATTTAAGCCAATTGTGTCCCATTGATTTAGTTGAAATGAATTGGCTTAAGTTCAAGTATTTTAAAAAAAAACATTTTTAAAACTTAAAACTGGTTGAGTTTTGGGTAGTGAGGCATACATGTTCCCTTGCAATACATGTTTCATTGCAATACATTGTAATACAAGTTATTACATGTTCCATTGTAATAAAACTTGTAACCAAAAGAAAAGGCCCATTTGTTATGACTGTGGAATTTATTTGGGAAGGGAAATAGTTGAGAATGGAGTTAAAATCCAGTAACATTTAAATTTGAAATGATAGAATCAAAACATAACTCTGAAGAAGCAAAATGATCTAAGTTTAGGGGGAATTTGTCCCATAATTATGGTTTAAAAGTACATAAAGTAGTATATGTGGTAGTATATTTCATTAATGGTTTCGAATAATGCAAAAGATAGAAATTACATTTAAAACATGGGAAAATTTTTACATGTAAAAGCAAATAATGTATGCGATTGGGGAAATCACAAGGAGGGTGGAGGCCCTGTTCCCTTCCAGGAGATTCCTAGAGAGGCCCCATGGAGGCTTCTCCCCACCTTTTACCGCCTTGTTTCCTCCCAGGAGATTCCTAGAGAGGCTCCATGGAGGCTTCTCCCTGCCTTTTCCAGTTAAAGTTTCAGAGGCTCGGGTTTGTAAGTAGAAAATGGTTCTTGATCAGAGGCAAAAAAAAATCTTGAGCACCCAGTTCTTATCTAGAAAAGTTCCTAAGTAGAGGCGTTCTTAGGTAGAGGTACCACTGTAATTTTATTTAAGCCCAGACAGACAGAAATCTTTCTTAAGTTTCTGTTTCATTTCTCTGCACAGACTCAGATGTGTTTAAGCTCTCATTGGCTGACGTAGTTGCTATGCCCATTCATTGGCTGACCAATGTTGTTACCATGGCTCGCCCAGTCATGAATATTCTAAAAAAAACCCCTCCCTTCAATTGGAGCACCAAGCAAACGGTCAGTGCCAGACTTTCAAGCGGCTTTTAAAGGGCACCCTGCCCAATGAGGCCTGCAGCATGTCTCCTCTGCCAGCATGGATGGGCAGGCCAATTCCACTGAGATGAGATGACCCTTCAAGTAGGATAAACCCATGCCATGAAGTACTCTAATGATGATTACCAGTGATGGACCACTACCGGAAGCGGTTTTCGGGATGCGTACACAGCTGTGCATGCACGCATGCCCCTGTGTGAGATTTGGCTTCAGCACTTGCACAGCAAGCAAATTCTCACGTCAAAACACGCGAGCGAGATTTTGGCGATTTTCAGTTATTTTTTTGCTTCTGAAAATGCACGGAAATAAAAATATTGGTGAAAATCGCCAAAATCTCACTCATACATACATCTTCAGAGGGTGCCTTGGTAGCACAAAGACAGCAGTCCTTTGCTGGTGATTACCAACACCTTGAATTGCACCTGGAAGCAAACCAGCAGCCAATGCAGCTCACAGAGCAAAGATGTTCCATGGGCCACTCTTGGACCCCAAGAATTGCCCCTGCTGCTGCACTCTGCACCAAACTCTGTAGCTTTTGAACACTTTTCAAGGGTAGCCCCATGTAGAGTGCATTGGAAAATCCAGCTGAGAGATAACAACATTTAAGTGAGATTTTTTTAATGGTTTATGTATTTTGAAGTGAAAAAAAAAAATATTCTGGGTCTTTGCACATGAAAGGTGTCCAACCACTACCCATATTCTGCTCGTGCCTTGAGAAAATAAAAGTACTTTAAAATGTACCATGGTTGACATCATGAACTATATCTTCATGAATTTTTTGCACTGGTTGGTCAATCTTAGAGAAGCCTGATTTCTTATGGGCATCAGGATAGGCAATTTCCTGCCTCTTCTTGATGAACTGTCCAACATCTGCTGAATAAACAGACTTGAGCTTGCATTTTAAAAATCTATTTCTGAAGGCTGTTTTTCTAACCTCTGCCACTAACACAACACAAACTTCAGGGAAAGGGGAAAAGATGTGTTTTCAGTATGCCATAACATGGGAACTCCTGCTGGGAAAGTGGTAAATATTCTTATACAAGCAAGAGTTTGAAAGGGAAAAGTAGATTTAAGAAAAGAAACAGTTCAAACCAGCAGTAATGGAAAGAGGGAAAATACACGCTCCAAAAAATTCACTGATGTGATGTAAAGTCTTTGAAAGGCAACTTTTGCTTTGAAATGAAACTGCACCTCAGTATTCTCAGGATATTTGGGGTGGGGGGAGGGAGAAATCTAATACTGTACTCTGGAGTGAATTAACTCCAGGAAGGATAGGACTGAGATGGTGAAGTACTATAGAGTAGTGTTTCTCTACCTTAGCAATTTAGCAACATGAGCATTTACTGAGGAACTGCCTTCCACAATGGTGGAATTAATTTCATATATCTAGATCAGTGTTTCTCCACCTTGACAGCTTTCAGATCAGTGGACTTCAATTTCCAAGAATTGTTAGCAATGACCATATTGGCTGAATATTTAAGTTCATGCATTACTTGGCAATTAATGGTGTAGAACATCATAAATCATAGCTAATGCAATGTGGATACTGTTCTGACCCCAGATAGAGCCCTTCAAGAAATAAGTCCACACACCTGAAGTTTGTAAAAGATGTGTTTTAAACATATAATTGTAATATTTGATAAAGCAGAAAGTTTGTCAAAATGCAGCAACAAGCAAGGAATGTCTTTTCTGCACCAGCTAATTATCATCTGAGAACAAATATAAAGTTCAGAGTTATTTTTTCTTTGATCAAACAGCTAGCATTTTTGCACTGATTCACTTGAATTGGCAGGCAGCCGGGAAATAAGAAGGTCCTTCTTTTTTAAAAATAATATATTTATTGTTGTTGTTTTTTCCATACAACATATGTTCTTATTTACAGGTCCTTCTAATAAACTCATTATTTCCACATCAAACTCCAATCATCCATCATACAGATTATACATGGGGCTACCTCTGAAAAGTGTTCGGAAACTTCAGATCGTGCAGAACGCAGCCGCGCGAGCCATATTGGGGCTTCCAAGATTCGCCCATGTTTCTTCAACACTCCGTGGCTTGCATTGGCTGCCGATCAGTTTCCAGTCACAATTCAAAGTGTTGGTTATGACCTTTAAAGCTCTACATGGCAATGGACCAGATTACCTCTGGAACCGCCTGCTACCGCACGAATCCCAGCGACCCATAAGGTCCCACAGAGTTGGCCTTCTCCGGGTCCCATCGACTAAACAATGTCGTTTGGCGGGCCCCAGGGGAAGAGCCTTCTCTGTGGCAGCCCCGGCCCTCTGGAACCAACTCCCCCCGGAGATTAGAACTGCCCCCACCCTCCCTGTCTTTCGTAAACTACTCAAGACTCATTTATACCGCCAGGCATGGGGGAGTTGATATAGCTGTTCCCCCTAGGCCATTACAAGTTATGCATGGTATGTTTGTGTGTGTGTTTGGTTTTATAATAGGGGTTTGTAGTTGTTTTTATTATTGGATTGTACATGTTGTGTTTATTATTGTTGTTAGCCGCCCTGAGTCTACGGAGAGGGGCGGCATACAAATCCAATAAATAATAATAATAATAATAATAATAATAATAATAATAATAATATTATTATTATTATTATTATTATTATTATTATTATTATGTACCCACTCATCCAAAGACTAAGCCTTATATAGCCAGAAGGCGTGATTAATTGTTCTATAGAGCTATTCATGCATATAGCTTTTCCTGTTCAGTCATTCCTGCCTGCTAATACTTGATCACACTCTTGCATCAAGAAGTGGCTCTACCTATTCTCCTGAGTCATTCATTGGCACATCTGGAGGTGCAACAGACCCTGGTTGGCTTTCAGCCTCTGACTCCACATCCTCTCTGACCCTATCAGACAAAGCATACTGGCCTAGTATACCAAAACACACCTGTCTCTTGATCGTCAGAATCCATGATCAGCTGAGTAGGACATGGACGGGCCACTATAGGTACCACCAGCTCAGCTCTGCAAAGACCCCTAGTAAGGATCACTCAGAAATATGATGAGACTAGAAAGCATCCTATCGTGCTAAGAAAATCTATCCATGTTATTAGGGAAATGCCTGCAGTTTTAAACAGTGCATCTTGGTTTGACAATCCTTTTCTTCCATGGCTTGCTGCCAAATTCAACCATTAAGGCCCCTGTGCTCCATCATATTGTTGATGAGCAAACAGACCACATCTTTTATCTGTGCAATGTTGTTAATAAGCTCAAAAATCATTTGCATTGTAATTGTTCTCCTTTCTCCTCAAGGGTTACATCATTTGTATACAACCTCTTTAAGTTGCTGAGGCCCAGGTTTGGGATTCGGCATGATGAACAGACCCAAAAGTACAAGAGGGTTATAAACAGCAGCAGCTTTCTTAGAAATATGCAAGTTTGTGTTTGCCTCAAACAGCGTTTCGTAGTGCCTTGGCTTCATTATTTTCCACTGTTGTGTAGAAGAATAGTAATAATTACAGCAATGCTGACAGTCATGGGACCAAACACGGCAGTGGTATATTTAAGTCTAAAAATAAAAACAGATGTTTGTAATAAATTTGCTAGAAATACTGACATTTTCTTATTATTTTCAGCAAATGTTTTTAGCAATTTTCATCAAGTGTGCTTCAGATTCTGTGCCAGCCGAATTCAACCCTTCTCCTATTTCTTCTTAGCAAAACATTTGCTATTCACCACATGCTGGCTCAGTTATGTTGGTGCAAACTAAACCAGTAAAACTACTGAAGTGCAAAGAAGCTGCAGTGCTACTGGACATAAATATCAACAATGAATACTTATGCTGGACAACAATACTCAAACCAGTTTCCAGTGTTAATCAACATTCAGTCAACCTATCCGAGCAGTGCAAATTTTCCTGTTGAAAATCTTGTAAGCATGATGATGTTTGTAAAAAAATATTAAACGGTGGCTTCTTACTACCTAAATATGCCATACAGCTGCATTAACAGAGGGATAGAATTAAGATCACGTGAAGTGTTAATACTACTTTGGTAAGACGACACCTGGAATATTGCATCCAATTTTGGTTGCCCCAATGTAGAAAAGATTTTGAGACAGTAGAAAGAGTGCAGGGAAGAATGACAAAGATTATTAGTGCAGGGGCTGGAGATTAAAACATATAAAGAAGGTTCAGGAGGGAAGTGTTTTTAATAGGAAAGTGAACACAAGAACAAGGGGACACAATCTGAAGTTAGTTGGGGGAAAGATCAAAGCAACATGAGAAAATATTATTTTACTGAAATAGTAGTAGATCCTTGGAACAAACTTCCAGCAGACGTGGTTGGTAAATCCACAGTAACTGAATTTAAACATGCCTGGGATAAACATAGATCCATCCTAAGATAAAATACAGAAAATAGTATAAGGGCAGACTAGATGGACCATGAGGTCTTTTTCTGCCGTCAGTCTTCTATGTTTCTATGTTTCTAAGAATGGTTGCTAGAATTAGGTATGTCTAGTTAAATGAAAAGAAGGATTAGGGATAACATGATAGCAGTGTTCCAATATCTAAGAGGTTGTCACAAAGAAGAGCGAGACAACCTATTCTCCAAAGCACCTTATGACAGGACAAGAAGCAATAGGTGGAAACTAATCAAGGAGAGAAACAACCTAGAACTAAGGAGAAATTTCCTGACAGAGCAATTAATCAGTGGGACAACTTGCCTCCAGAAGATATAACTATTACAACACTGGAAGTTTTAAAAAAGAGATTGGATAACTACAGTATTTATCTAGAAACATAGAAACATAGAAGACTGACGGCAGAAAAAGACCTCATGATCCATCTAGTCTGCCCTTATACTATTTTTTGTATTTTATCTTAGGATGGATCTATGTTTATCCCAGGCATGTTTAAATTCAGTTACTGTGGATTTACCAACCACGTCTTCTGGAAGTTTGTTCCAAGGATGTACTACTCTTTCAGTAAAATAATATTTTCTCATGTTGCTTTTGATCTTTCCCCCAACTAACTTTAGATTGTGTCCCCTTGTTCTTGTGTTCACTTTCCTATTAAAAACACTTCCCTCCTGAACCTTATTTAACCCTTTGACATATTTAAATGTTTCGATCATATCCCCCCCTTTCCTTCTGTGCCCCAGACTATACAGATTGAGTTCATTAAGTATTTCGTGATACGTTTTGTGCTTAAGACCTTCCACCATTCTTGTAGCCTGTCTTTGGACCCGTTCAATTTTGTCAATATCTTTTTGTAGGTGAAGTCTCCAGAACTGAACACAGTATTTTAAATGTGGTCTTACCAGTGCTCTATAGAGCGGGATCACAATCTGAAATGGTATAGCAGGGGGTTGGACTAAAACACTTCCAAGGTCCTTCCAACTCTGTTATTCTTCATCTGTTTCTTTTCCTTTCCATACAGCTACAAATATTAGTTTAAAGTCTTCCTTTCGCTTTTGGATACAGGGTGAAAAAAACTATAATTAATATTAGTTAGCAGAAATTGCAACATAGACAGTTTCTGAAGCTGTCTTGCTTGAATCAAGCCTTTTTGCAATTGGCTACATATATACTTTTATATTTTTCTCAACAACTGCCTTCCCCAAGGCCGAAAATCAGCTGGCTAGCATGCACATGTGCATTGGACCTGGCATAGCGCAATGCCTTGCGTGCCCTCTGATATGGTTCTGTGTGCCACTTGTGGCACACATGCCATAAGTTTACCATCACATCCAGTGATGGGCTCCTGAGGGAATGGTCAGGAACACAGTTCCGGTAGCAAAGTTTGGAGCTCCACCCCAGAGCACCCAATTTGCACTGAAAGATGTTGAAACAAAATGCATAAGCCACACCCACAGTGTGGTAGTAAAAATTTTGGTAGCCCATCACTGATCACAGCCCTAGGAGGAGAAGTTTAAATCTATTTTCCCAAGCTAAAATAATTCATTTCTAATGAAAATACACCCGGCGTCTTACATTTTAGCTGGTCTTATATGTAGCACCTCATTATCTCTAGCTGACATCTAAGCCTGTATGAATTATAAGCCTCCTACGGTTTCTCCAGGACACTTTCTCAGAAAGACTCTACCTGTACAGTTAACAAAAATGATTGCATATGGATGTAAAATGAATGTAAGTATGTCTTCAAAACTATGCTACTTCTACAATTCACACAATATATGTAAAGTAATGAACAGACTGCTTATCTCTTTACAACCACTGTATATTTAATATTGCAGATTTGATCTCCCTACATATCATTGAAACCAATTTTTACAAGCAAATCGTGTTTCAAATAATTTTCACTCTTCTGGACCAGGTGTCTGCATGCAAGTTTTGTTTTAATTGGGCTTTAAAGCTACAGAAACTGAGAAAACAGCTACCAGAGTGCTTTGCTGCAGATTTGTTTAGTGAATTTAGAAGCTGTTTGAATATAAAGTAAGAAAGCAGGGGGGGAAACAAACCAGAACAACTCTTGGAGCAATATGGGCACACCATCACATGCCCAATTTTGCCCTGAACAAATTACAATTTCTGAGTGGTTGTGAAGGGCCGCTCCATGCAGACTGCATAGTAAAAGTCCAAGTGACTGTCTGGAGGACCTCCTCATTCAGGGTGGGTCTCAGTTGGCTCAACAGATGAAGCTGTGTTCTTTAAGCAGAACCTGTGAGTCCAAGATAACCGCCAATCTATATACCAGTCTTAAAAGGAAACGAGCAACTCTATCCAATACTAAAACTAGAAAGTCTCCTGATGCAGATCTTTCCCCAAATCTATATCCATTCAGTCTTTTTTATTTTTCATTTATTTATTTTGTCCAATACACAATAATACACAATGAAGATTATTAGAGGATATAGAAGAGAAGAAATACGAGATATAGGATTATAGGAAAGGGGATGGAAGGCACTCTAGTGAGCTTATGTACACCCCTTACTGACCTCTTAGAACTCTGGAGAGGTCAACCGTGGATAGTCTAAGGGTAAAATGTTGGGGGTTAGGGGATGATACTACAGAGTCCGGTAATGAGTTCCATGCTTCGACAACCCGATTACTAAAGTCATATTTTTTACAGTCAAGTTTGGATCAGTTAATATTAAGCTTGAATCTGTTGTGTGCTCTTTTGTTGTTGTGGTTGAAGCTGAAGTAGTCTTTGACAGGCAGGACATTGCAGCATATGATCTTGTGGGCAATACTTAGATCATGTTTAAGGCGTCATAGTTCTAAGCTTTCAAGACCCAGGATTATAAGTCTAGTTTTGTAGGGTATTCTGTTTCAAGTGGAGGAATGAAGGTCTCTTCTTGTGAAGTATCTTTGAACATTTTCAACGGTGTTAATGTCTGAGATGCGATATGGGTTCCAAATAGATGAGCTGTATTTGAGGATGGGTCTGGCGAAAGTTTTGTAAGCTCTGGTAAGTAATGTGAGATTTCCAGAGCAGAAACTACGTAGGATTAAATTAACAACTCTTGAGGCCTTCTTAGCGATGTTGTTGCAGTGGGCTTTGGCACTTAGATCTTTAGTTATTAGTATTCCAAGGTCCTTGACCGAGTGGGGATTGTCTGTGATAATTTGTTTATTAAGTTTGTATTTGAAGTTCTGATTCTTTTTGTTGATGTGTAGGACAGAGCATTTGCTGGTTGAGATTTGGAGTTGCCATGTGTTGGACCAGTCAAAAACTGAGTCTAGGTCTTTTTGTAGAGTAGTTGGGTTATCAGTGGTGTTGAAGAGTTTTACATCGTCTGCAAAAAGAACACAGTTGCTTGTGATGAGATCGCAAAGGTCGTTGAGGTAGAGAATGAAGAGTGTAGGTTCCAGTACGCTACCTGGGGGACAGTGTTCCCTCTAATTTTTTTGGGGGGGTGGGCGGAAAAGTATAGTGTCTGAGCGGCAGTCCCTTCGGGACTGGGCAGCACAGAAATAACAAACAAACAAACAAACAAACAAATAAATAAAAAACCCACCCTGTTTTGCCTCAGAGAATTTCAAAATAAAATACTGTACTGTGTGTCTATAACAGTGAGCTCATAATAGGGCAACTCTATCAATATCAAAATGCCACTTAAATAGTTGAGCTAGTTTCAAACTAGATTTTGATTTTCTTTCTCTCTTCCTTACTCCCATTCTTTTTCTTTTCTTTTTCTTCCTCTCTTTTTTCTGTTTCTCTCCCTTCCTCTCTTCCTCTCTCTCTCCTTCCCTCTCACTCTTTCCCTCTCGGCTTCTGGGCAGGTTTGGAAAACTCTGAGTTGATTATGATTTTTAAGTGAGCGATTGCTCACTGCTCAGCTTAGAGGGAACTATGCTGGGGGACAGTGCTTTTAACAGGGATGGGTGTGGATATGGAGCTTCCTATTTTGACCACTTGCTGCCTGTTAGACAGGAATGCAGCAATCCAGCTGTGGAGGGATCCTGAGATGCCATAGGATTTAAGTTTTTGAAGTAGTTTGTCATCGACCACTGAATCAAAGGTGAAGAGTCTTGAGACACAGCTACGAGACGGTTCTTTATTAAGCTCTTTTTGAAAGTGACAATCAGCTGGAACGCGTCTCAGCTGGGCAAGGGAAACCGGCTGTATTTATACTATTTTTTCTCCCGCCCAAAACAAGCTGTCAGCGCCTTAACCAATCAGGCGCTGGCTATTAGCATATTTTCCCTAGTAACAGTTACCTCAGGCATAAACAGAGTATTTAACACCCCTCCCTTTTCAGATAAGAAAAACATACAATTACACAGAGAGCCATGTGACATAGTCAGCCAATCGCTGCGGTCTTTGTATTGTCCTGGCTGACCTGCGCAGTTCATTTGGATCTCCGCTGTTGGCGGTGAAGGATGTCGGATCGTTGGTTCCTTCTGGGACCTCCAGCGGGCCTAGCTGAGCTCCGGTGTCTGGAACAGAACAAGTGGGCACCACATCGTTCTCGGCTGTCGTAGGGAAAGTCGATGGGCTGGGCGAGCCGCAACGAAGTGGTGAGTCCATTTTCAATTCGATTTCGGCTGGTGTTGCGTTGTTTCCTGTTGGAATTTCTGCAGTCCTATCCAGTTCGGATTCAGGGCATTTATGTAGATGGTCGATGTGCCTAGTCCATACTCGGCCATTGTGTAACAATATTTCAAAAGTTTTAGGAGCTTTTTGTTGCAGTACAGTCCCTTTGAGCCAATTAAGGCCTTTGTCAAAATTCTTAGCAAATACACACTGCCCAATAAACATGTGTCTCTCAGAATCAACAGGCATAACATTAGTTGTACAGAACATGGGGTGCAATCTATCTAAGGTAGACCTGAGTTTCCTGCCCATAAGAATTTCAGCAGGGCTTCTACGGCTTGTGGCATTTGGGGTTATATGTTGGGCCAATAGGAATTCATCTAAGTGCTCTTGCACTTCCCCTGGGCCAGCCCTTCATAAAGCCTCCTTGGCAACACGCACATACCTCTCAGCCAATCCATTAGCCCACGGGGAAAAAGGAGATATGAGCGCATGCCTGATTCCTAATTGGTCCAGGAACATTTCAAATTGCCTGGAAGTCAGCTGGGGCCCATTGTCAGAAACTATTACATCTGGGCAGCCATGTGTGGCAAACAAATGGCGTAAAGCTCTTATGGTAGCACATGTTGTAATATTTGGCATGACAATAATCTCAACCCATTTAGACAATGCATCAACCACTACTAGGAAATACTTAGTTTGAATGGGGCCAGCAAAATCTATGTGAATTCGGGACCAAGGCCCTTTTGGTTGGTCCCAATCCATTGGAGTGGTTTTAGGGGGTTTTGGCCTAGACTCCTGACAGGGGTCACACCTTGCCACCCATCTCTCAATTTCAGAATCAAGTCCTGGCCACCAAAAATGGCCCCTTGCCAAGCCCTTCATCCTTACAATACCAGGATGTCCCACATGCAGCATTTTTAACACTTTTTGTCTCAATATTTTGGGAATGATTACCCGGTCACCCCATAATAAACAACCTTTAACAATTGATAATTCCAACCTTTTGTTTTTGAATTCCACAATATCTGGCCCATTACAGTCGGCATCCCACCCCCGTAGCACACAATTTACTACTTTCATAAGAATAGGGTCCTGTTTGGTATGTTCTGCCACTTCCGTGGCAGTAGTCAGGGGTTTATCCTCTAACTCAATGAGTAATACGTCTGCAGAGGGGGCAGGGTCTTGTACTAACTCAGAAATAGGACATCTGCTAAGGCCATCCGCATGGTTAATACTAGTCCCTCCCCTGTGAGTTAAGGTATAATCATAGGCAGATAAAAAAATGGCCCATCTTATCAATCGTGGGGACATGAAGGGTGGAGTTGGCTTGTCTGGGGCTAGGAGTCCTAATAACGGCTTATGATCTGTAATCAATTCAAAATGTCTACCAAAAATATAATGATGGAACTTTTTAACTCCTGCTACCAATGCCAGAGCTTCCCTGTCAAGTTGACTATAATTCCTTTCTGCGCTTCACAGTGTTTTAGAGAAAAATGCTATAGGGGCCTCAGTGCCGTTAGGCAGCACATGAGCCAAAACACCACCCACTCCATAAGGTGAAGCATCACAGGTGAGGCGTAGGGGAAGTGAAGTACTGTATTGTACCACTACACTTTTGGATGTTAAAAGGTTTTTTATTTGAGAAAAGGCTTTACTTTCACTGTTCCCCCAACTCCATGGGACTTCTTTCTGCAATAGACGGTGTAGTGGTTCTGCCGCTGTGGCCTTCTGTTTTAAAAAAACAGAGTAGAAGTTAAGGAGGCCTAAGAAAGCCTGCAGTTCTGTCCTATTTTTAGGCTCTGGGGCCTCTTGTATTGCCTTGACTTTATCGCATGTAGGATGGATTCCTTCGCCATCTATATTATATCCCAAAAATTGGATACACTTTGTACCCCAAACACATTTACCAGGTTTAACCTTAAGCCCCTTGTCTCTTAGCCTAGTTAACACCTCCCGTATTCTTGAGTTTAGCTGGGCTTGATCCCTTCCCGAAATAAGAATATCATCAAAATAAGGCAAGGTTCCCTTAATTCCTATTAATAAGCGCTCCATAAAACTCTGAAAAATTCCTGGTGCCACACTGACCCCGAACTGTAAGCGGGTGCATCTGAAAGCTCCCCTATGGGTAACAATAGTCTGGGCTAAAGAGGTAGGCTCGTCTACGGGGAGCTGCTGGTAAGCTTGTGCGAGGTCAATTTTTGCAAATAGGTTACCCTCCCCAAGGGAATGGAGTAAATGTTGCACTACAGGTATTGGGTAGGGATGATGTTTTAAAGCCTTATTTAGAGTGGACTTATAGTCTGCACAGACTCGCAGGGATCCATCCTGCTTAAGAGGAGTCACAATTGGGGTTTCCCACGGAGCTTGGTCTACAGGGACCAAAATACCCTGATGGATGAGCTTATCAAGTTCTGCGTCAAGTTTAGGAAGCAAAGGCAAGGGAACCCTACGTGGTTTGAGTCGGATAGGAGGAACACTAGGATCAATGGAGAATGAAATTGGGGGCCCTTTATAAGACCCTAAAGCTGGACTAAAAACGTCAGGAAATTCCTTGACGAAATCTGGAACCATAGTATTAGATATTCTATGAATGCCAGATATCTCTATTCCAAGGGGAGACATCCAGTCTAATCCTAAAAGTGAGTGGGTGGGTTCTGACACTACTAGTAAAGGTAGGGTAGCTGCAAATTTTTTGTGTACAATTGGAACAGTTAACATGCCTAAAACAGGTATAATTTTACCTTGAAAATCCTTAATAAGCACATTAGAATACAATAAATCAGTTTTGTTAACATGAGGCATATACAATTTGACCTTAGACCAAGGCATAATACTATAGCTAGAGCCAGTGTCTAGTTCCATCTGGCAAGGTTGAGAATTTAAAAGTAAAGAAATGTTAATTTTAGATCTGTTAGCAGTTACAGTGTTATTAATGGAAATTCCCCTGTTACCTCCTAAGTAGTCGCGGTTAGAGTTGGAGTAATTGTAGCGACTAGAAGGTTTGAATCCCTTGTTTTCGCGCAGTTGATTTTGGAAGCGTGGAGCCCGTGGAGTTGAGAAAGCTTCCTCCGGTAGGGAGGCTCAGCAAGCCTCAGCGATGTGCCCTCGGCGACCACAACGGTGGCAATTTGAATCTCGGAATGGGCAACGGTGACGGGAATGGTTGCCACGGCAGCCAGAACAAGGAAGAGATTGTTGTGATTGCTTGAAAGGTCGAGGAAAAGCTTGCCGGATAAAACAGCAGTCGTTTTCAGAGCTTGTAGACGGTTTGATTGCATTTGCAGAGTCGGTCTGTGGATTCGGAGAGGAGATGTGGGCTACGACTTCTTGCTTGTCGTTCTGTTTCAGCTCTTTTGCCGCAGATTCAGCCACCTCGGCTGTTTGAGCGAGTTTGATGACTTGTTGCTTGGAAGGTTCTTCCTCAGTAAGGAGTTTGTTTCTGACGGTTGCATTCCGCATGCCGAAGATAAGAGCATCTATTAGGCGTGCTTCCGGGTTCTCGAAGCGGCATTTTGACAGCACGGTTCTTAGGCGCGTAGCAAATTGGTTGATGCTCTCGGATTCCATCTGGCCCATTCTGGAGAATTGGTGCCTGTAGACGATCGCCGGCTTTGTTGGCTTGAAGTGAGCCGAAAGCTTCGTTTTCAAAGCGTCCCAGGAAACCGAATTCGCTGGCGCTGGGTCGGTGAGAGTCTGTGCGAGGTCGAACATTTCCGCTCCACAGTAATTCAGGAAAATCGCTCTTTTCCGATCGTCGATAGCGTCTCTCATGCCGGCAGCCTCGAGGAAAACGTCGAATTTAGCGAGGTAGGCATCCCAGGTAGACTTCTCCGGGTCGAAGTATTCCGGCGCTCTCCCGACGGCCAGGGATTCCATTTCAGCAGGCGTAGGTTCGTTCTTCTCTCGTCGCCAGGTGAAGAGTCTTGAGACACAGCTACGAGACGGTTCTTTATTAAGCTCTTTTTGAAAGTGACAATCAGCTGGAACGCGTCTCAGCTGGGCAAGGGAAACCTTATACTATTTTTTCTCCCGCCCAAAACAAGCTGTCAGCGCCTTAACCAATCAGGCGCTGGCTATTAGCATATTTTCCCTAGTAACAGTTACCTCAGGCATAAACAGAGTATTTAACAAAAGGCTTTGGAGAAGTCAATATAAATTGCATCTATAGATTTTCTTGATCAAGATGAGTTGTCCATACATTTTTGCAGTGAAGGAGCTGTAGATTGCAGGATAGTTTTTTTCTAAATCCAAATTGTTTGTTAGAGAGCAGATTATTAGTTTCTAGGAGGAGAGTAATTGATTGGTTTATAATTGATTCCATAACTTTATATGGGATGCAGTATAGTGATATTGGTCTGTAGTTATCGACAAGAGAGGGGTCCCCTTTATTGAAGACGGGAATGACCATTGCTTTCGACCATATCTTAGGAAGTGTGCTGGTACTGAAGGGTTTTTCAAAAATTATGCTTAGTGGTACAGCTATAGCAGAAGAGAGCTTTTTTAGGAAGTATGCACATAGACCATCTTGTCCGACTGATAGGGAAGGTTTAATGTCTCGTAATGCTTTTTCAACTCGGTATTCAGTGAAGTTTATTTGGGTTAGGTCATTGAGAGAGTTTGAGGTGCGAGTGATGAATTTGGGGGATGAGCCGTTGCTGTTGACAAAGACAGAGCCAAAGTCTTCTGAGGATTGAGCCCAAATCTCTTTCTTAAAAGGATGGCAATAACAATACCGCTTTTCAGTACTTTACAGTCCTCTCTAAGCAGTTTACAGGATCAGCATGTTGCCCCCAACAATGTGGCTCCTCATTTTACCGACCTCGGAAAGATGGAAGGCTGAGTCAACCTTGAGCCTAGTGAGATTCGAACTGCCAAATTGCAGGCAACTGACAGTCAGCAGAAGTAGCCTGCAGTACCGTATTCTAACCATTGCGCCACTGCAGCTTATGAACACTTCTTGATTCAAGGCTCCTGCATACAATTACTGTTTTAAAGTCTGCTGAAGTGAACACATGAATAAAATTTGGCTTCAAACAAAGGCAGCTTTAGATTCCAATTACTGCTCAGCTATAACATTCATCTACTCTATCTAACTTACTGCCAGGATGTTTTTCTTCCTGGTATGCAGCATCTTTAATTCTTCCCAAACTGATCTATTCCCCTGTCATTTTTCATTCCATGCTTCTTCAGCAGTTCCCTTAGGCTAAAGTCCTGGGCGACACTGAACAGAATGAATAGGGTTCTCATGCCATGTTATTCACAGTACTGTATAGAAAAAAAAAATTGTTCCACAGCAATTTCCCAGAAAGACCATTTAAGATAGAGAGATGGATGGATGGATAGGTAGATAGGTAGCAGTATAAAGGTCATATGAAAAACCAATTGTTAAAAGTAAGCTGGATGATCTGTGCAGGTGGGGTGTCAGATTCTTTTTTTCCCTGTGTTCAGCACACTGTAAATCTCTATAATAAAAATAATACTTTACTAATACCTGACCTCACAGGGCTATTGAGAGTTTAAATTGCTGCCTGAAGCTCCTCAGAGGTAGGGTGGAATATTAAGGCAGTAAATAAATTGTTCTAATGCTAACTTGTAACACAGCAGCTACACACACAAATATACCCAATTACCTTCTTCTTTTTTTTAAAAAAAAAAAAACCCATTATTGCCTAAGGCTGATTTGTTTACATTTTTCTCTAGAATGCTGAGAAGTATTGCATTGTGAGCAATCGTAAGACATGTGTGCAATTCTTTAAAGTGTCCAGAGTATTTGTGTGACAGCACATGTGAAAAATCCTTTGTTGAAAATCAAGATGAAATGATTAATGGTAATGACCTTTAAAGCCCTACATGGCATTGGGCCAGAATACATCCGGAACCGCCTCCTACCGCACGAATCCCAGCAGCCTATAAGGTCCCACAGAGTTGGCCTTCTCCGGGTCCCATCGACCAAACAATGTCGTTTGGCGGGCCCCAGGGGAAGAACCTTCTCTGTGGCGGCCCCAGCCCTCTGGAATCAACTCCCCCCAGATATTGAATGGCCCCCACCCTCCTTGTCTTTTGCAAATTACTCAAGACCCACCTTTGTCGCCAGGCGTGGGGGAGTTAGGATATTCCTTCCCCTAGGCCATTACAAGTTATGTATGGTATGTTTGTGTGTATGTTTGGTTTTTGTAATAAGGGTTTTTAGTTGTTTTATTAAATTGGATTGTTACATGTTGTTTTTTATCATTGTTGTTAGCCACCCCGAGTCTGCGGAGAGGGGCGGCATACAAATCCAATAAATAAATAAAAAAAAATCTTGCATGTTTTTTTTTTTAAAGTAATACAGTTACATTTAAAGTACCTATTACCAATGTTGCCCATAAAAATGTAATCTATTAGAATCCAGTTATTCCCATATGTACTCATGCTCTGAGTTTGCACTAAACAAGCAGAGCCTTCAGAAATGATTCATCAAAATCAGAGGAAGAAGTGACTGTGACAACAAAGGTAACTTTATAACAAATTGGAAGTCTTTCTCTTTGAATGACTAATGAAGCTCTTCTTAGAGGACAAAACCCCCCAGACATTTATGCCTAATGAAATTTAAATACCCTTATACCAATGGCCTTGTTATGACAATGAGAGGCCTCAAGTCAGAATTCTAATTTGATCCTACTTTCCAGTAACTAAATAGAGGTTGTATTTTCTCTATAACCATAATGTTACTTCTTTTTGTTCATTTTTACTATTTTTACTACTCATATCCTGCTTTTCTTCCAAAAAGCAATCATGATTTCCTAAATATTTTTTACCAGTAAAACAATTTTATAAAATGGATTATTCAGATAGATTGAGTGACTCAATGCCCATGGGATTGTGCATGGCTTTCCTGTCTTATTTTATTCCTCTCAATTATTCCCGCTCAACTCTGCAACTTTCTGAGATGTTGACGTTCAAAACCTCAGATTCCTAAATTATAAATTCCTTTGTAGCCAGGCATGGGGAAACTGACATATCCCCCAACTATCTTGGTTTGTGTATGGTTTGAATGGATTGTGGTTATTTTACTATAAGGGTTTTTAAATAGTTTTTTAAATATTGGATTTGTAGACTGTTTATTATTGTTGTGAGCTGCCCCGAGTCTTCGGAGAGGGGCAGCATACAAATCTAATAAATTATTATTATTATTATTATTATTGTTGTTGTTATTGTTGTTACTACTACTACTACTACTACTACTATTATAGTTATGTTCGTTTAAAAGGGAAAATCACTGATTGGTTAAGACGTGGCTAGGCTTAGATTGCCGCCAAAAATAAACGGTTGTCAGAAAAAGTTCCCGCGTTAAGAAAAGGTATAAATAAGGCAATGGATTAGCCGTTGCCCTTGTTAGGAGTTGATTGTCGAGAGAACTATTCTATGTTATGCCTTCCGAAATAAATGTGTTTATACAGAAGCAGTCTCCAGGGCAGTGATTTAACTATTATTATTATTATTATTATTATTATTATTATTATTATTATTATTACTCTTGTTGCAATACCACATTCTTTATTTGAACATCTGGCACTATCTATGTCCTGCTCTTGGAATTTCAAGGGCTAACATGGTAACATTTGAGTCAGAATAATGGAGACTGGGCTGCAAGAGAGTGATTGACCCAAAATAAGTTCAGTTGTTATCATCTTTGGTATAATAGAATCATCATGTAAAGATGTAAAATAATAGAAATACAACAGGAGTTTTGTTCATTGCATCTGAGGTCCACAACCCTTTTTTCTCCCATTCTATTTTATAAGGACCTTTGCTGATGAACCTCTCACAATGGATTGCACGAACACGCTGTTTATTCCTTGAGTAAAATAATATTTACACTGACTATATCTGGATGAGAACAAGAAGCATCTAGAAACATCCTCTGGGGGATAGAGGTAATGCAAGAGATGAATTATAGTTGCCCAGGTTCGCCTGGTGCACCAGTTGCGCCCCTACCTGGACCGGGACTCACTGCTCACAGTCACTCATGCCCTCATTACCTCGAGGCTCGACTACTGTAACGCTCTCTACATGGGGCTACCTTTGAAAAGTGTTCGGAAACTTCAGATCATGCAGAATGCAGCTGCGAGAGCTATCATGGGCTTTCCTAAACATGCCCATGTTACTCCAACACTCCGCAGTCTGCATTGGTTGCCAATTGGTTTCCGGTCACAATTCAAAGTGTTGGTTATGACCTATAAAGCCCTTCATGGCATCGGACCAGAATATCTCTGGGACCGCCTTCTGCCGCACGAATCCCAGCGACCAGTTAGGTCCCACAGAGTTGGCCTTCCCCGGGTCCCATCGACTAAACAATGTTGTCTGGCGGGACTCAGGGGAAGAGCCTTCTCTGTGGCAACCCCGACTCTCTGGAACCAACTCCCCCCAGATATCAGAGTTGCCCCCACCCTCCTTGCCTTTCGCAAGCTCCTTAAAACCCACCTCTGTCGTCAGGCATGGGGGAATTGAAATTTTCCCCTCCTCCTTAGGCTTGTAGAATTTATACATGGTATGCTTGTATGTATGATTGGTCTCTTAAATTGGGGTTTTTTAGATTATTTTTAATATTAGATTTGTTTACATTGTCTTTTTTATTGTTGTTAGCCGCCCCGAGTCTTCGGAGAGGGGCGGCATACAAATCTAATAAATAAACAAACAAACAAATAAATAAATAGTTGAGGCAAACACAGAACTCTATACCTTTTCTATTCCTGCATTCCATTGCAGGAGGCTTTTGAGCATAGCAATGATTCAGAAGCTCTGCCAAGCAAGCTTTCTGCCCTTCAGGCATTGACTGGGTTTCTTGGATTAGAGGTATGCAAACTAAGTCATGCTGGGGGGCAGAGAACAGTACGCTGCTGCAGTCACAAGTTAATATTATTTCATTTAATGGAGCCTGTCATTTTTGCCATATGTAGCTTTCTCTATTCTAATGCTGGAGATGATAGAAAAATTGATGTGAACTAAATGGAATACGGAAGAATCTGCTGCTCTTTTCAATATAGAGGAACCGAGAAAAATAATGCTGCATTTATGACAATTAACCCTATTCATTGCTGGTGCCCAACCTTTGGAGCCAGGCAAATTTGAAGATCATGTGCTTCCAGGAAAGAGAGATGCTGCTATTTACCTATTGGAAACTGTGCCAATCATTGCAAACATCTATTTACCCTTTATTCATACAAGCTTATTCAGCACCCATTAACTGCAACTTTCTACTGGAAGGAGAAACATATCCTAAGAGTATAGTGGCCTGCAGTTATCTTTTTCTTTTTTAAGAATGCTAGTAAGCCTGTCAATCCTTTAGAGGAAAAACATGCTAGAAGTAAGGTTTTGGAAAATGGGATCAAGCCATCTTCTAATTTATTTCAATTTTAATTAAAGGAATCTTTAAACAGATTAATTCAATTTTGGCAAAGGTGATCAGCATGGAAATGTAACTGTTCTTAGAAAAGGATCTACATAATCTAAAGTGGGGTTCATTCCTAATAATTCCTTCATATTACACACAGCATAAACAATGCCCAATTTCTGTGAAAAGAAAAGAACTTTAACTGCTTATTAAAACATGTCCTACCCCCTTAGATTATGGTGGTGCAGTGGCTCAATAGTTAAGACACTGAGCTTCTCAGTTGGAAAGCTCACAGCCCAGGTTTGAGACCTGAGTGTCATGCGACAGGGTGAGCTCCTTCCTTGCCCCAGCTCCTGCCAGCATAGCAGGGTGAAAGCATGCAAGTAGATAAATAGGTACCACTTCAGTGAATAGGTAACAGCTCTCTGTGATGTCATACTGCCCACTCGACTATGGAAATGTCTCAGGTCAGCACTGACTCAATGGCCTTGAAACAGATGAGCTTTGCCCCCTTATAGTCAGCAATGATTCATGGAGAAAAATCCTCAGTGACTCCTTTGTTTAGAAAATTTAATTTAATTTAATTTAATTTAATTTAATTTAATTTAATTTAATTTAATTTAATTTAATTTAATTTAATTTAATTTAATTTAATTTAATTTAATTTAATTTAATTTAATTTAATTTAATTTAATTTAATTTAATTTAATTTCATTTCATTTCATTTCATTTCATTTCATTTCATTTCAATTCAATTCAATTCAATTCAATTCAATTCAATTCAATTCAATTCAATTCAATTCAATTTAATTTAATTTAATTTAATTTAATTTAATTTAATTTAATTTAATATTTAATTTAATTTAATTTAATTTAATTTAATTTTTAATTTAATTTAATTTAATTTAATTTAATTTTTAATTTAATAGCTGCCCAACTCCTTTCAGACTCTGGGCAGTGTACAAACAATATAAACAATATAAAACAATATAACACCCCTCAGACATTCATACTTCAAGCCAGAGCTGAATAGTGTAGTTCAATGGCCCCAGGCCTGCCAGCAAAGCCAAGTTTTCAAGGCCTTTCAGAAGGCCAGGAGGGTGGGGCAGTACAGCTCAAGGACAGTTGGTTCCAGAGAGCCAGAGCTGCCACAGAGGCCCCTCCCATGTGGTCCCTCCAATCAGCATTGTTTGGCCAATGGGACCTGGGGAACACCAACCCTGTGGGCCCTAATCTGTCACTGTGAGATATGGGGCAGAAGACAGTCCCATAAATAGTCAGGCCCTAAGCTGTGTAAGGCTTTATAGGTAATAACCAACACCTTGAATTGCATCCAGAGACTGATTAGAAGCCAGTGCAGCTCGCAGGGTGTTGGTGTGTGTGGGTGTACCTAGGTATACCCACAACAGCTCGCGCAACTGCATTCTGAACTAATTGTAGTCTCTGAATGCTTTTCAAGAGTTACCTCATGTAGAGAATATAGTGGAATGTAGATCAATGGAGAGCAAAGAGGTGAGTATCAGCCTTCCTGAGTAAAACACACAGGAAATTAGATCAGCTAATTTTACTTTATTGTAAGGCTACATTAACATAGTCTTATACATTTTAAACTATGGGTTTCTTGTTGTCTGTTATTACAGCCTAATTAATTAGGGTGGGTCAGCTTTTTTTCCTTCCGTGCATGCTCAGAAGTAAAAAAGTCCGAAAATACGGTAAGTGACCTGCTCCACTGCTGTCCCTCTGCCCTGCCATTCACAGCAGCTCCGCCACTCATGCCCCTATTCCCTCCTTGCATGCCACTCATGCCCCCCACCCTACCACTGGCAGCAGCTACCCTGCTCGTGCCCCCTCCCCGCCCTGCTGCTCGCAACAGCTACGCTGCTCATGGTCTGCCCAAGCTGCTCCTTACCTTTTGGGGCCTCTTCCACCTTGCTCATGGAGTGGCCATGCCAAGAAGATGGCATGCAGTCTGTAGGCAAGGCAGCTACGAGCTCCAGCCGCGCGGCCTGCTCTGTGTTCTCCCATGCCGCAGGCATCTTTTAGCATGGCAATGGTGCCCCGAGAAAGTTGTGGTCTTGACAAGGCCACGACTCACTCGAGGCACCATTGCTGCATGCGCCCAGAGATGCCTGCAGCGCAGGAGGGCAGAGAGCAGGCAATGCGGCCAGAGCATGGTGCATGCACGGTGGCTGGTAATGGAGCTGTGTATGCAGCATTCCTCACTCCTGATGATACTGCACAACACCATTAGCCATTTTGAGTGCAGAGATAGTCTGCCCCCAGTGGTGTACTCTAGATAGGGTGCATGTGAGAACTGAACAGACTAATAATCATCGGCAGCCTAACAATTATTTTGTGTTAACACACTCTAGTCTCCTGGCCAATGTAACATTGCCATAGGCTAAATAAATAAATAAACTGCCTTCCTTCCACAGAAACCACTTTTGAAGGAATCCAGAGATGAGTAGCCAACACTTGTGGTAACCATCATTCTTAGAAGCAATAAGGGCAAATTTACACAGTGGATGGATTTCCTTAATAATTATGCCTTCCAGAGTGGTAATCACTTTAACTATCCCCTGGAAAAACATCTGCAGCATGTTGGTTAATTATCTTCGCGGTAGAGTTTTCACAGAAAGATTACGTTGTATTTTTATGATGCAGATAAATAGAAAACCACATGAGGAAAGAACTTGCAAATGAAGTTTTAGCTAGTTGGCAGCCAGTTTCCCCACAATGGGTAAACATTAACATTGAAACTTATGGTATCTGAGAGAATTCTTTAGTACTCAAGAATGTATTTAAAAGTTTGTCCTTAAAAACAACTGGGTTTTCCCCAATAAGGTGTAACTCTACTTTACTAACTCTAGTCCCTCCACAATAATAGCATGAAGACAGAACTGTTAATATTAAGCAACCACAGAAGATGTTAGTCCATAATTATCCCACTAAATACAATGCCAAATTTTCATAGGTAAGAAAAACGAATGGTGGGTTTTTCCCTCTTTATACTATTTTATACTTTTATACTATTTTTTAATTGGGTTCCTTGTACCATTTCTATTTCTCCTTTGTGACACGTGACCATGGTTTCTCCCATTAGTACACAATAATGTGCAGAAACTGCTTTGATATCAGGTATCAAATGTCCGTGTCACAGATACATGAAGTTTTTCTAGGCTGCTTGCAGACATCTGCTATTTTTTACTAGGTGACCCTTCTGAACATTTTAAGGTTTGTTATTTTTTCCATTTCTGCAGAATATTTTTACATTTCAGTAGGTACTGGGAAGCCATAACATTATTCAAGAAAAGCCATTTGTAACAGGTGACACCTCTTTGTGTGTGTGTGTGTGTCCATCCAGTATATAAATTCTGCTTTTGATTATCTGAAAAATGGATATATATATATATATATATATATATATATATATATATATATATATATATATATAATATCTTTTTGTAATGTTGATATAATGTTGTATAGCCTTCATAAAGAGATTTACCAGTAGATTCTTGGTTTTTTTAATCTATTACCATGTTTCCCTGAAAACAAGACACTGTCTTATATTAATTTTTGCTCCAAAAGTTGTGCTATGTCTTATTTTCGGGGGTGCCTTATATTTCTCAAATAAGACAAATTCACAGGCAGAAAAGCTGATACCCCCAAAGAAAGTGTACCGTACAGTACACTGATTACGGTACGGTACCTGTCAGTCTGGCACCCACACACACACAAACGATGGCACTTATATGGTACAACAGTATACTCCCGCTATTGCAGCTTCTGGCCACCAGAGGAACTACAGTCTATGCCTTGTAGTGGAGACTGTAATGGTGGTGAGACAGCAGCAGACTGTGTCTGCTGTACTGGATGGTACAAAGTGATGGAAGGGGCCAGCAGGGGACACCACATTATTACGGTACCGCTATGAACAGCTTTGAATGGTACCGTATGTTTTTCCACCATACCGTATGTAAACTTGACTATGCCTTATTTTCGGGGGGTGCCTTATATTAGCAAATTCTGCAAAACATCTGACATGCCTTACTTTCGGGGTACGTCTTAATTTCGGGGAAACAGGGTAGTTTGTGCATTTGTTTGTTTGTTTGTTTGTTTGTTTGTTTGTTTGTATGCCACCTTTCTCCATAGGCTCGGGGCGGCTAATAGGGAACATTTGAGGCCAACAAAAGTAAATTAAAGCTCACATCTATATCCTAGTAGGAATCAGCTTTGTATTAAAAATAATTAAATATAACCTTTTGTTATCTGATCCTGCTTCCAATTTAACAATTCCAAGACTTAGATCAATGGAACATATACTGCAGTAGGCAGCTAAAGTACCATTCCTATGAGCTCTTGCAATCATGCAAGTGGTGAGGCATTCTGGAACAAGTGCCACATATGGGTGATCACAGCCAACATTGGGTGATGTACACTACACCCAACAATGAGGTACTATTTTGGCTATAGATTTAAACAACTACCTTATGTCCTCAACTAACAATTCCTGTATGACTGAACTGGATGATGAAATGCAATTCCTTCCACCTTCAGAAAGAATAAGAGGGTTTTTTTAAAAAAAATTACAAGTGGAGAAATTGCCTGGGACTTTATATACAGTAAGGAGTCCTGGTGGCACGGTGGTTGGAATGCAATACTGCAGGCTAACTTTGCCCATAATCTGCAGGTCGATCCTGAAGGCCTGGGCGTTCACTCAGCCTCCCATCTTTCCAAGGTCAATAAAATGAGGACCCAGGTTGTTAGGGGCAATATGCTGACTCTGTAAACTGCTTAGAGAGGATTGTAAAGCACACTATGGGGCAGTGGTGGGTTGCTCCATGTTCAGCTGGTTCTAAGAACTGGTAGTGGCAGTAGAGGGAGGCTCCCCCCACTCTGTTCAGGAAGCTTTTGCAAATGTTTCTGAGCATACGCAGAAGCATATGCATACACATAAACTGAATCATTGCACACCCATGACTACATGCACAAACAAGTAGTAAAGGGTTTTAGAACCCACTACTGGGCAATACGTTCAGTTCTGGAGACCTCACCTACAAAAAGATATTGACAAAATTGAACGGGTCCAAAGACGGGCTACAAGAATGGTGGAAGGTCTTAAGCATAAAACGTATCACGAAATACTTAATGAACTCAATCTGTATAGTCTGGAGGACAGAAGGAAAAGGGGGGACATGATCGAAACATTTAAATATGTCAAAGGGTTAAATAAGGTTCAGGAGGGAAGTGTTTTTAATAGGAAAGTGAACACAAGAACAAGGGGTCACAATCTGAAGTTAGTTGGGGGAAAGATCAAAAGCAACGTGAGAAAATATTATTTCACTGAAAGAGTAGTAGATCCTTGGAACAAACTTCCAGCAGACGTGGTTGGTAAATCCACAGTAACTGAATTTAAACATGCCTGGGATAAACATATATCCATTGTAAGATGAAATACAGGAAATAGTATAAGGGCAGACTAGATGGACCATGAGGTCTTTTTCTGCCGTCAGACTTCTATGTTTCTATGTTTCTATGTTTCTATGTAATACATAAATCCAAGTGCTATTGCTACTTCTATAAGTACCACATGGCAAATAGACAATCTGCTGGTTGTTGCTAGCTAGCAAGACAATGCTGCATGTGAATTAAGGTAATCTCACCAGAACAAAGAAGAGCCGCCCTTAGTCTACGGAGAGGGGCGGCATACAAATAAAATAAAATAAAATAAAATAAAATAAAATAAAATCAACCAACCAACCAACCAACCAACCAACCAATCAATCAATCTTATTTAGATCATCCATGGGATTCCAGAAAACTACTATTAGTCAAGAGTGGACCACAGAAACTGTCAATTTTATAGTTGGCCTATAAGTAAAGCAACTGGGAATTGCGATTTACAAGTTCAAATTCACAAAACTGCTTTTATGGACACTAAGATTGCCTGAGCCTTATATCTTAACCACATTTTTAGATTTTTCTTTTCCTTTGCACACTGCAGAGATTAAGCCCTTTGAGGCTGGCAAAGTTTATTGCATTCATTGAGTGAGTTTCCCCTCTACTTTAAAGATGATGGTGTAAATTTGATTTTAAAACTTTTAAAAATAAATGATATTTTTAACTATTCAACAAAAGTGCTTAGTATGTGGATTTTGAAAACTTAATAACAGATTAAGGGGCCAGGGGGATTTGGAATTATAGCTTTGAATTACTTAGATGATACTTTCTCATGGGAACATGAAGATTGTTTTGGGGAAGGTTATGATAAGGAGATTTTGAAGGCTGAACACTGGAGCCAGAGGATAAAGGAAATGGAGCAGGAATCCTTAATGCAAACTTTTCAATATTTTTCATCTAAGCTTTTGGACAGAATAAAGCAGACAATCGATAAAGTTGACAGAACATGTTCTAATGAAGTTGTAGTACAAGAATAAGTTGCATTGGATCACAGGTGTACATAGCAAACAGTATATATCATCTGTGATGTTTGCTGGGAGGCAAATTGCTGGGAGGCAGAGGAAGATTTTTTCCCCTTGTTTTTCTCCCCCAAAACCAAGGTGTGTCTTATACTCCCAAAAATATGGTAGGTGTTTTCTTCTGGAGTCTGCGGAGAGGGGCGGCAATCAAATCAAATCAAATCAAATCAAATCAAATCAAATCAAATCAAATCAAATCAAATCAAATCAAATCAAATCAAATCAAATCAAATCAAATCAAATCAAATCAAATCAAATCAAATCAAATCAAATCAAATCAAATCAAATCAAATCAAATCAAATCAAATCAAATCAAATCAAATCAAATCAAATCAAATCAAATCAAATCAAATCAAATCAAATCAAATCAAATCAAATCAAATCAAATCAAATCAAATCAAATCAAATCAAATCATAAATACCATATGTCTATAATTTAATACTTATTTAACCAAGAATCTTTTAATTTAGTAACTGACCTGAGGCTGCAATCTTGGTCAATATATAATTGTTAAATATAAACAGTAATGGGCAGCCAAAATTTTTACTGCCAGACTGTGGGGGTGGCTTATTTTGTGGGGGTGGCTTAATAGTCATGTGACTGGGTAGAACACTCATCATCGTTCCAGTGAACTGTTAAGTCCTCGACTTACAACCTTACCAGTGTCACTAGCTGGGGTGACAATTTGCTTTGTGTTCCCGCACTCTCCTTCCTGGGTCGACCCCCCAGCCTCAGGCTGGGTAACTAGGTGAACAGGTACTGCCAGAAGCATAAATGCTACCAGTGCTGCTTCCACCCATGCCTTCTGCTTGCATCTCAGGCGGGAGTTGGCCATGTGAAGCTGAAAGAGAGATGGGCAGGAGAGAGGCCAGGAAGGAGGAAAGAGGAAAAAAGCAAAGAGCGTAGACACATGCGCAGCTGAAGGGGAAAAAAGGAGAGCCGAGCCAAGACCAGTAATCCAGGAAGTGACAGACACCAATCAGCTGGAGCTGTGCACACATCTTCAGTTCTACCGGTGGAACTGCAGTCCACCCCGTCCTGCCTGCTGCCCACCCCTGATATTGATGTATATATATATTGATGTAAAATGATGTAAAATGGAATTTAATTCATACTGTATCTAACAACTGGATAGGTCTCTTGATAGTTCTGCTCTTTGCATTGTTTACATTTCAGTTCATTTTCTGCATTAATATAGATAGCAAAATGATGAATGACCTCATACACTCAGTGGGTTATAATACCCAAACTTTAACTTTCTACCTTGTATTTTATTACTTTCCCCCCGTGTTTAGTTCATTATAGTCTTTCCTCTCCAGTTGCTGTGTTTCTCAGCTAGTGGACACTCAATAGCTTAAAACAAACTTCTAAAACAAAAAAAATCAGCTGCTGAAGTGTTGATAACGATTATGTTCTGCTCCATGAACAAATTGTAACTTCAGCAATTCCCCTAGGAATGAAAGCCATTAATAGGAAAAAGAAATAAAATCAACTGCCAAGAGCAGCCAGCTAATGGAATCCTGAATACTGTACTTGAAACACGAGGGGATCCAACTCCTAACACAAAGTTCAGAGCATTGAGCATTTCAACTTTGTAGCAAAACAAAGTAGCATATAATTAATTTGTTATGATTCATTGTATCATGGCACATATATGGGTTGCTCCCAGTTCAGATGGGTTCTTAGAACTGGTAGTGCCATTGGCTGGAGGTTCTGCCCACCCGCCCAGGATGCTTCTGCACATGTGCAGAAGCAATGTGTGCACAAGTGCACATGCAGACCGGTAGCAAAATCATTTACAACCCATCACTGATATATATGTGGTAAGATTGCCTGAAGAGGGTACATCAAAGGACTGCTGATAATATAAATTTTTCAGTAAATAATAATGTTCTCCTCTTGTACCTGTTGTGGTTCAGCCTGAGGAAGATGAAAGACCAGCTGCGTCTCTGCTGGCTCCATGCCCGGGGGAGGATGAGAGCGAAGAGGAATGTGACGAGGAAGAGGGGCCTGGGAGCCCTGGGGAGGGGCTCTCTTCAGCAAGTAGCTTGGAGTCTCTAGAGTCATTGGATGATGAAGCACAAGCTGTCATTGATATGTGACAGAGACGCATAGATCAAAGGAGGCAGCAACTGAATAGATATTATCAGCATTGAATAAGGAACACCAGGGCTTGGGCGTGGTCCTCATTAGCAGGGAAGGGTTTATAAGGCAGGCAAACTCTTGTAACAGTGTGGAGTGTTATCTGAGTGGAATTGCTGTAATCTGCGTTGTCTCTCAGCATTTCTGTTCCTGGCTCGTGGCCCAGCAGTCTTGAAGACCCGTGGGAGGTTTGTGCCTGGTTTATCATCAAGGATCCTGTGTTTTTGTATGGACAATTGCCATTGTGTATCTGTTTGGAGTTCCAGTGTTTTCCTGACTTGTAAGGACATTTTCTGCTGTTTATTGTTCTCTTTCTCATTATAAAACTGTGTTTGGATTCTACCGGCGTGTCTGGCTTATCTTTTTGGGTTGGACATAGCTTCCGGAATGACCCAGACAGAACAGTACCTAAACTCCTAACTACCTGTGACAACTATACTCATGCTACAGTACTCATGGTAAACTTGTGTCGTGTGACCTCTACAGCATTTAAAAATGGCATTTTTATATGTAGAGGTCAGACTATATAATTTTTATCCATCAACACTAAGCTAGTAAATAAAGGATTCTAGAAGGAATCACCATCTTGTTTCCTGTTGATTCTTTCCTCCATAGATTTGCACAGAAGTATTTGCTTTCATTGACTTTCATTTCATCTCTGTTGGGTAAAAAAAAATTATAAAGAGCTCTGTATATTTCAAATACATTAAATAATTAACAATGATGTTCTCGGGGGTTTTGTAGCACATGGCATTACGAAATAAATTACTGGAAATTGCACCCATTTGGCAACTTTCTCTAATTAGGTAGAATTTCTTCAAAAGGCTTTCAGAAAAGCAATATATCAATACATGGACAAGCATTATTCTCTCAAAAATGACCTCTCTTTTATCCATGTGGAAAATTATTTCAGGAAGCACGGGTTTTTTGTATGCAAACACATAGAATTACCTTTGTTACAGTTATTGATTAGTATATAGGATGATTTGATACAGCTCCTCAATTATTTTAAAGGATCAGCAGCTCTCCTTTACAGTTGAGTTAATTATTATTTTTCTTTTCAGAAAGAATTTTGAATCTGAATGTTAAACAGTGCTAGAAAAATCACGTATTCAATAACCAGTGAAATCTATTTATTTATTTATTATTTATTATTTATTCTTTGTCCAATATACAATACATATGAAAGAGAATAGACATTAAGTAATATATATAAAGATAGGAAGTAAAAAAGAAGAGAAGTAGATAGGAAGAGAATATATATAAAGGAGAGAATATATAAGATCAAAAGGATAAGGACAGACAATTGGACAGGGGACGATAGGCACATCAGTGCACTTATGTACGCCCCTTACTGGCCTCTTAGGAATCTGGAGAGGTCAATCGTGGAGAGTTTAAGGGAGAAGTGTAGGGGATTGGGGGTTGACACTATTGAGTCCGGTAATGAGTTCCACGCTTCGAGAACTCGATTGTTAAAGTCATATTTTTTACAGTCAAGTTTGGAGCGATTAATATTAAGTTTGAATCTGTTGCATGCTCTTGTGTTGTTGCTGTTGAAGCTGAAGTAGTCGTTGACCGGAAGGACGTTGCAGCGTATGATCTTGTGGGCAATACTTAAATCGTGTTTTAGGCGCCGTAGTTCTAAGCTTTCAATTCCCAGGATAGTTAGTCTATTTTCGTAGGGTATTCTGTTTCGAGTGGAGGAGTGGAGGGCTCTTCTGGTGAAATATCTTTGGACCAGCCTTGACTTCTGCTTGAAGTAACTTTCCACTCCACCCAGATTCCAGAGTATATTAAAAAAAGTCCGAATAAATTCCACTGTCTGGTTGGCAAACTCCTTTAGGCACTTGTGAAGGATTTCTTCTTTATGCTTGTCAATAGTGAAAAGATGAAGTACTTCTAAAGTGTCCTGAAAAATTGTATATTCATATCCTGGCTGTCCTAGATTTTTCTCTGCTTATTTTTCTGCCCCTCGAAATATGTGATAATACATTCCATTATGTTCTTGTTCCACTTGAAAAATTATTTTAACTCAAATTTTAGTTAAACTTTTCTGGATAGCCTGCAAGAATAAGAATAAGAATGAGGCATAACATTCAATCTGCAACATTCTGTAAACAATCTTCAAGAAAGAACTTGCAGAGAAAGAAAAGTTCTAACATTCCAGAGAAGTTACTGTTTTATATTTCTTGTCAGATAAGTAGCATCCATAATGCTAAAGTTCTTAGCAATGATGTCAGCTTGGTCTCCTGTCCAACAAGGGATTTCAGAATTTTACAGTTGCTAAGTTCCTAAAAGGATGATCTCAGAAATTCTTGCTGGGAAACTTCTGTTCAAAGGCACGAGCAATGATAACTTGCAAGTTTCCACATAATCAATTTTAAGACATACATTAAACTCCTAGCAGAAATAATTGGGAGAGTTTATGCTGTCAAAACATTGATGAGTCCCAAATGTACCAATCCTATACATCCAGTTCTATTGAAGTGATTCACGTTCTGCAATATATATATATATAATATTGGTGATGGAAGAGATTAAGACACACACACCAAAAAACAAACCCTCACCTTAATCCAGACTACATAAATATCAAAATAATTTCAGATGTTTGAAAAGACAGATCTAGGAAAATGGATTCAACTTGTGTGGGAAGTGCTGTATTAGATTAATTGCTGACTCAGGATCCTTACATTCTGTTGTTGTTTTCACATGCATAGAAACTCTAGATCTGGTCATGTGGACACATACCTTCGCTATTTATTCCATCAGAGGATCTATGATATATTATATGTGAGGTTAACTTTGAAAGTTGGAAAGTTCAGTTATTGGACACAAACACGACAGTCAAAAAATACAGCTGATGAATGACTTCAGAAAATTATGCTACTTTTCCTACCTGATAACACTCACATAACTCTGGCTATTTCCTAGCATTTCATTATATGACATGCCCGTATAAAATTGGTCTCCAGTTTTAATTTCACAAATAACAGGAAAATGAAAATGTACTTGTCACAGAGAGAATATGTCTACTCACTCACTGGTAGATTCACAACTTCCAAAACAATTTCACAAATCCATACAAAATCTTTGAGCTTTTTCAAATGGAATATTAATTGAAAATTGCTGGCCAAGATTCAGCAGTGGTTCCCAATTTGGGTCCCATATCCGATGGGGGGGGGGGTATTTGATTTTTAATGGGGGCAATTCAAAAATGAGCTATTAACTCCGCTAATTGTTCTTATATATTTGTGATGAAACAGCTGTGTTTCATTTACCTATTGCTGTCTTTGTTAAAGTGCATTTCCTATCCTATCCTCTGGAAAGGATATCCCAGCTAGGGGAAAGAGGGAGCAATTGCCAGCCAATTAGATGTATTTCTAATAAGAATCATGATACTTGCAGATTTTCCCTCTCTTTCTTTCCTGTGGCTTGGCTGGTGGATGGTTGCAGGGAGAGCTGCTCTGTGGGGAAACAGAGTGGACGGCTGCTGGGGGAAGCCCAGCAATGAGGATATTACAATGGTGGGTTCCTACCAGTACAGTCCAGAGCGCCACACCGGTAGGAACCCATTGATGATACAATTTTCGGCGATTTTTTTCCTAGCGTCTCCGTGTCAGAAGAAGTCCTCCCACCTGGCCTCATCTTAGTGCCGACCTTTATTCTTCAAAGCACAGCTGAGAAGCTCCTGTGGAAAAAATTGCAAGAAATTGCATTATCAGTGGGTTCCGACCGATGTGGCTCTCTGGACTACATGGGTAGGAACCAACCACTGATATAGAACCAGGACCCAAGTTTAAGTAAGAAATTCCTAGTTTTATAATTTATAATCTCTGTTTTTACAGGCCGTGTTTTATAAGAGATTTCCTCTCAGAGCAATCTGAGGCTGGGCCACGCATGCATAGGCCTTGCCAGTCCCATGTGATTCACCTTCACCTACTGAACTACCAATGCATTTCCCCACTAAGCTGCAGGTTCAAACCGAGTGGGCGAGTAGAGGGGTCATAGGTTACAACCCCCCTTTCATTCATGGCACTCATATCGACTGGACATTACTAAACGAGAGGAGTTGAGAATGAAACTGATTAAATTGGAGTCTAATATAAAATCTCTTTGCAGGCAACAAGCACAAGGATCTCACTAACTTAAGTAGACTAAAGCTGCTGCAATCCCAAGGTTTTCCTGAGAGTAAGCCCCATTGAAGACAATAGTATAGGATTTCATTGTAAATGTGATCTTGAGATGAGCTCAAATTGTATTTTGAATTTGTTAGGTACCTTTATTTTAATATGTATAGAAGAAGAATATGATCAAAGAAATTAATATGATCAAAGTATTACCGAAAAAGCTTCCATTAAAATAATTTTATATTTATGCATTTCAGTTCTTAATTATATGTTTTGAAACTTTATTTGCTATTTTTTTCATATCCGTTCATACTATTATGCACTTGAGCAATGCAGACATTAGAACACAAGAACTATTATTGAAGTATGTGCTGAGGTGGTGCAGTGGTTAGAGTGCAGTACTGCAGACTATTTCAGACTACAGTATTACTAGCTGCAGTTTGGCAGTTCAAATCTCACCTGCTCAAGGTTAACGCAGCCTTTCATCCTTCCAAGGTGGGTAAAATGGGGGCCCAGATTATTGGAGGCAATATGCTGACTTTGTAAACTGCTTAGAGAGGGCTATAAAAGCACTATGAAGTGGTATATAAGTCTAAGTGCTATTGCTATTGCTATGACCACAAGCATGATTGGCCATAACAAATGGTCTCTCTTTGAGCATCACTGAGATATTCATAAAGCAATTTTGACTCAAGCATGGGTCATAAATCAACAAATCTGCCAGGGTTAATATGCTGAGCAGATAAGTTAATATACTGAGCAGATGTTTTAAAAATGGTATATGTGATAGACTGAAGATAGGTTTTGATCTAGAATTAATATACATTATTTCAAAGCAAGAATGTTTTTAATTTTTTAGTACACAATCGTAGCCAAGGTTGATTTTCCACACAGGGACAGGATTTTTACCACCCCCTTTTGTAAAATATAGTTTCCACATTTTTATGAGTTTTCTATTCAAATGGGAAGCCACACCATTTATTTTTGCAAAAATGTTGCCAAAATTTGGCAGTACAACTGGAAACAAAAAGGAGATTCAGGAGCTACATTGAGTTTTACATATTTCTCATCCTTTAGATCAGTGTTTCCCAACCTTGGCCACTTGAAGATATCTGGACTTCAACTCCCAGGATTCTCCAGCCAGTGTTTGCTGGCTGGGGAATTCTGGGAGTTGAAGTCCAGATATCTTCAAGTGGCCAAGGTTGGGAAACACTGCTTTAGATGATGCAACTTCATCCTTTAAATGATACCACCTCATCATTTATGATACTAGAAAAGTTACATAGAATATTCTGAATAAGCCGTTCTACTGGAATTTGTTAACTTTGCACTGTACTCAAGTCTACAGCTGTCCATATGATGCTACCCGGTAATAATCCACATGTACTATACTTTCTAATTATCATTCATGAAGGTTGTATTTTAATTAAATGGCATATTTTTGGAATATTCTGTATGGAATATATTTCTTTGCTACTTGTAGATAATTATTCCTGGAAACCTTACTACTTTCAAAATTACATTTTGACAAAGAAAAAAAAATATTTCAAGCTAAGACTTTTCCCTGATGAACTCATTTTCTTCAAGCAAGCAGTTTTGATGTTAGTGGAGCCAGTACCATATTGGCAAGAAAACTACAGGGTGGCGTCTATGAAGTCACTCGGAGTCAAGCAGACTTTAACTTACTTTAAAAAGTACAAAAGAAGTGAGAACAGCAGCAGCCCACTTTATTTAGACTGACAAGGCTATAAGAAATCTTAGACTAATTCATTTACAAACATCTTTGATTTTTGTTCAAACGTAACAAAGCTAAATTTAGTTCTTTGTACCTGTTGGGGGTGGTTTAGTAAGAAATGAAACAGCTAGATATTTCAACGGGTGATCTCAGTCACATGCTGTGATTTAGCAGCTGAGCCAAGAAATGTGTATCAAACAAAAAAAAAGTCCTTTCATTATTCACAACTGAAATTCATCTAGTCTAAGAATGGTAATTCTTCCTCAATTAGTTATTAAAACTATGATTTATATTTAAAACTATGATTATACAGCGGTACCTCATCTTACGAACGCCTCTTCTAACAAACTTTTCAAGATACGAACCCGGTGTTTAAGATTTTTTTGCTTCTTCTTCTGAACTATTTTCACCTTACGAACCCAAGCAGCTGCTGCTGGGATGAAGGGGTTTCTTTTTTTCCCCTTTTTTGAAGAAAGAAAAGGGAGGGGCTGCTTGGAATAGGAAACATTTTGTAGAGAACAATGTGTTTGCAAAGGAACTGAAAGGGTGTCTTTTTAAGAAAGAAAAGGGAGGAGGGAGGGGCAGCTTGGGGGAGGAAAATTTTTGCAGAGAACAACGTGCTTGCAAAGGAACTGAAAGGGTGTCTTTTGAAGAAAGAAAAGGGAGGGGCGCCCCCTTGCCTTTCTTCCTTCCCACTCACCCTTTAGCCTAGCCTTGCTTCTTCCACCCGCCCCCTTTAGCTGCTCCTCCCTGCCCTCTGTTCGCCTCCCTTCTAAAGTTTGGGATTTTCCTGAAGGATTTGCACGCATTATTTGCTTTTACATTGATTCCTATGGGAAACATTGTTTCATCTTACGAACTTTTCACCGTACGAACCTCCTCCTGGAACCAATTAAGTTCGTATGATGAGGTACCACTGTATATTTAAAATTATGATTTACAGTATACACTCATATGGGTCTGAGCCAGTCTATATTGGTATGGGGTTTAATTCCATGTAAGCAGATGAAGGGTTTAGGTTTCAGGGACTGATCATGGTTTCTATGTCCACTTCAGACATCAATAGTGGTCAGCTTTCTCCGCAAATCTTTATTAGTTAATAAGAAAATGCAATAGGTACGTAATAGCAATGTACATAGAATTTGCAGATCATTTGGAAGTTGTCTTAGCATTGTGTTGTTCAGTAGCTAAGTTGTGTCTAACTCTTTGCAACACCATGGACCAAAACAAGACAGGTACCCTTGTCCTCCACTGTCTCCTGGAGTCTGTCCAAACCCATGTTCACTATGGCAATGACACTATCTAATCATCTCGTCCTCTGCCATCCCTTTCTCCTATTACCTTCAATGTTTCCCAGCATCAGGGTCTTTTCCAATGATTCCCTTCTTCTAATTTGATGGCCAAAGTATTTGAGCTTTTTTTTTTTAGCATAGAAGAGCTCTATTTATAACACCTGGGTCATCCTTATAATAGGTAAAAATCTTAAAGTTTGCCAGGTGATATATATGGTACTCTTTTTCCTCCTTTCAAAAGTCTTTGCCACTTGATGGGATGCTGCTTCAGTGTGGTTGCTTCTCTTCTGATTGTTACAAGCTCCAGGCTAAGCTCCAGGCATAATCCCACCATTGTGGATGCTTATCATAGCTTCTGGCAGTTGACCAAGAATTATACATTCCACACATTGCTCCCTGCTCCTCCTCTGATTATTATTTTCTTTTCCTTTCTTAGAAACATAGAAACATAGAAGTCTGACGGCAGAAAAAGGCCTCATGGTCCATCTAGTCTGCCCTTATACTATTTCCTGTATTTTATCTTAGGATGGATATATGTTTATCCCAGGCATGTTTACATTCAGTTACTGTGGATTTACCAACCACGTCTGCTGGAAGTTTGTTCCAAGGATCTACTACTCTTTCAGTGAAATAATATTTTCTCACGTTGCTTTTGATCTTTCCCCCAACTAACTTCAGATTGTGTCCCCTTGTTCTTGTGTTCACTTTCCTATTAAAAACACTTCCCTCCTGAACCTTATTTAACCCTTTAACATATTTAAATGTTTCGATCATGTCCCCCCTTTTCCTTCTGTCTTCCAGACTATATAGATTGAGTTCATTAAATCTTTCCTGATACGTTTTATGCTTAAGACCTTCCACCATTCTTGTAGCCCGTCTTTGGACCCGTTCAATTTTGTCAATATCTTTTTGTTGGTGAGGTCTCCAGAACTGAACACAGTATTCCAAATGTGGTCTCACCAGCGCTCTATATAAGAGGATCACAATCTCCCTCTTCCTGCTTGTTATACCTCTAGCTATGCAGCCAAGCATCCTACTTCCTTTTTTTTTACATACTCATATTTTTATAGACTAAGAACCAAGATGAAGTGAGGCCGCTTCTGGATGTCCTAAAAAAGTCAACAAAGTCAGACTTTGGATCCATCACTCTCTCTCAGTTTTAGCCTGGGCAATCAAAACACATTTATCAACCACACCGGAACAGATTACAGTCCATAACTTTCAGTAAAGAGGCCATCACCCTGCTATCAATTGATTCAGGATAAGTATGATAGTAATAATGCCACATCTTTAAAATATTTTAAAAGATAGACCACAGGGCTGCAGTATATTCCAGGGCAGGGTTTCTTAAATGTTCTTTGTCAGAGCCCTCTTCCCTTGAGAAAGTCTCCAGAAAACATTTAAACCAAATTATGGTTATCAACAATTCTCCGAGAAGTGCACAGTTGCTGTTGAAGTACAGTAAGATTTAAATACATTTAACAAATCATTTTGGAACCTTTCTTAACAGATTCCCCTTTTATTCTCTCCTGAAATTCTGGAATATTTGAGAAACGATTTGCCTTTATGGAAGAAGTTGCAGATGACAGGAAATCTGTGAAAATGGTCACACCCGTCTGTCTCATAGTACTTACCCATATCATAAAAGGCCTTCCCTTTGCCTTTTGTAAAAACATAGTGTAGTATAGATGCCTAATGAGACATGGGAACAGTGAAGTTATCTTGAAATATTCAACAACAACAAAAAAGGAACTGAAACTTTAGTCATAGCCATGGTGGCACAGTGGTCAGAAAGCAGTATTGCAGACTAAATCTGCTGACTGTCAGCAGTTCAATCCTGGCTCAAGGTTGACTCAGCTGTCCATCCTTCCAAGGTCAGTAAAATGGAGAGCCAACTTGGGGGGGGGCAATATGCTGACTCTGTAAACCACTTATAGAGGACTATAAAGCACTGAGGAGTGATATATAAGTGATACGAGTCTGCGGAGAGGGGCGGCATACAAATCTAATTATTATTATTATTATTATTATTAATAATAATAATAATAATTATTATTATTATTATATAAGTCTAAGGATTATAGCTATTAATAACACATCAGAATGCACATCTGTATATATACATGTGTACGGTACAGAAACAGGCATGATACTGTAGTTGCCAAAAGGCCAAAGCAATCTTTGGCTACATCAACAAAGGTACAAGGTCATAATCATGGAAAGCAATAGTTACGTTCTACACTAAAATTTCTCAACCATTGAGCAAGTGGGACAGCTTGCCTTTGTGAATAGTGAGAGAGACCACTATCATTAGTGATAATGAGTCATGGTGATGCAGTAGTTAGAATGTAGTTCTGCAGACTACTTCTGCTGACTGCCGACTGCCTGCAATTCAGCAGTTCGATCCTTGTTGGCTCAAGATTGACTCAGCCTTCCATACTTCCAAGGTCAGTAAAATGAGGATCCAGATTGATGGATCAATAGGACCCAGATTGATAGGGCAATATGCTGACTTTGTAAACTGCTTAGAGAGAGCTGCAAAGCAATATATGAGGGTTATCCAGAAAGTAAGGTTGCAACAAGGCATGTAGCTCTCGCAGGGAATGTTCACTGGGGAAGTTGGTATTGCTATCATGTAGCGGGAAGCCAGCAGAAGAGAACAAGCAATGCCAGTGGTCAGTAGATCATTGACTGGCATTGTGATGAAGGTAAGAGATGAGGGTCCTCATTCCATTTACCTCCAAGTGCGAAGTGTGCACTGTAATATGCTCCCTGAATGCTAAGGGCACAAACATTGCTACAATGGGTGCCCAAGATTTGGCTGAAAGAGAATAGGTATGGTGCTACTGCTTTGATTGATGTTTGCTCTCTGGAGTATGATTATAAGCCCAAGTTTCATCTCCTGTCACTATATAGTTGAGAAAAGCCTCGTCTTCAATCTTGAATTGGTTAAGAAATTCTTTGGCAGCACTGACTCTGTTGACTTTGTGTGCTTCAGTAAACATCTTGGGCACCCATTGCAGTAGCATTCATGCCCTTAACATTCAGGTAGCGTATTAAAGCAAGCACTTCACACTTGGAGGGAAATGGAATGAGGACGCTCATCTTTAACCTTCACCACAATGCCAATCAATGATCTACTGACTACTGGCACTGCTCCTTCACTTCCGCTAGCTTCTTGCTACACAATAGTAATACCAACTCCCCATCCCCCCCGAACATTTCCTGCAAGTGCCTTGAACCTTACTTTCTGGATAACATAGAAACATAGAAACATAGAAGACTGATGGCAGAAAAAGACCTCATGGTCCATCTAGTCTGCCCTTATACTATTTCCTGTATTTTATCTTAGGATGGATCTATGTTTATCCCAGGCATGTTTAAATTCAGTTACTGTGGATTTACCAACCACTTCTGCTGGAAGTTTGTTCCAAGGATCTACTACTCTTGCAGTAAAATAATATTTTCTCATGTTGCTTTTGATCTTTCCCCCAACTAACTTCAGATTTTGTCCCCTTGTCCTTGTGTTCACTTTCCTATTAAAAACACTTCCCTCCTGGACCCTTTAACATATTTAAATGTTTTGATCATGTCCCCCCTTTTCCTTCTATCCTCCAGACTATACAGATTGAGTCCATTAAGTCTTTCCTGATACGTTTTATGCTTAAGACCTTCCGCCATTCTTGTAGCCCGTCTTTGGACCTGTTCAATTTTGTCAATATCTTTTTGTAGGTGAGGTCTCCAGAACTGAACACAGTATTCCAAATGTGGTCTCACCAGCACTCTATATAGCGGGATCATAATCTCCCTCTTCCTGCTTGTTATACCTCTAGCTATGCAGCCTTGCTTTCCCTACCACCTGACTGCACTGTTCACCCATTTTGAGACTGTCAGAAATCACTACCCTTAAATCCTTTTCTTCATAACCCTCATATAAGTAAAAAATGTTATTGCTACTACTATCATTAGAGATTTTCAAACAAAGGTTGAATAGCCACTTGTCTAGGATGGTCTGAGGATTCCAGTTTGGGCAGACTGATGGACTAGAAGAC